>NW_024582407.1:1620734-1640851 GCF_018398535.1 Haplochromis burtoni | reverse complement strand
CACACACACACTTACACTTGAAGAGATGGGGAGGCAGACAGGCCAGGTAAACAAACATCACACAGCCCAGTGGTTCACCTAATGTTCCATGACATGACTGCTAGTGATGTCTCTTTCCCAAACACACATAGCTCCAAAGACATATCCAGGACCACCAAAAGCCAGAACAAGTTCTGTTTACCAAAGTGGGAGGATGGACAGGTGGAGGAAGCGGAGCAAGGGCAGGTCAAACAGATGGTTGTGATAGAAGAGGTATATTTAAAAAAGGACAGAGCTTGCAAAGATGGAGAGAGAGGATACTCAGAGGACAGAGGCTATGCTGGGTGCACTCTTTGTGATCGTCTGGATCTGTTACTTAAAAGGTTATGGAGGCATTGGGTGAAGATTGGCTCAACTTTGATTAATCCAGAACTGCATCTAGATCCAGTGAGTTAAAGCACATCATTTTGATATTCTCAAGAAAATACCACAAACATATATTTTGGTGGAAGTAAGATATCTGGAGTAGATCTTGTTAACAAAAGTGTTTATAACAGCATATGTCTGTATTAGCCAATAAACACTGGATTTTATATAATTTGTTTGAAATAGACACTAAATGTGGACTATTACAGTACTGAATAAAACATAATAACAATAATAAACATTTTAATGTTCAGCAGTTTTCCACCTGCTCATGTTGACAGGAGAATCTTTTCCTAAATCTCAACAGATGAACCTACAATGTTGTTTTTGGACCTCAACATGCTAGGAAAAAAAAAGCCAAAGAGATGCAAGATCAGGAAGATTTATGGACATGTGAAAGTTAATATGAGAAGCGAGCAGCATAGGAAGATCAATCAGCTATTAGAAGAGGAATCAATTATGAAGAATTACCTAAGAGCAACAGGGGAAGGTAAGTAAAAAGAATAAAGTGAAAAGGATGACGTATTGTAAAAACAAAGTTCGCCTGTTAGGTGAAATGAGAGAGCCATGAGCAAAAAACAAAAAAAGCCATTAGAGACAGTGAGAAGTAAAGAAGGATGCCAGGAGACATGATCTTCATCTGGTCCTGTGCTGGGAGCCAGGCGGACCAGCGTCTGGGTGGGGACAGGCTAAAATCAAGGTTAGCCATGTGTGCTAATGTGGCTGACAAGCGTCCCCCTCCATATGCACACTCCGACTAATGGCAAATGCGTTAGCGCTGCCTATACACACCCCAACACACATACACAGATGGATAACACCAACCGCCGTGCCACCAAATGCCTTTTGCTTGAATTCACATGCAAATTTGCGTGTCGCTGTGTGTATGTGTGTGTGAGAAATGTTCAAGCACTTTAGTGGACATGATCTGCCATTAGCATCAAGGCAGATTTCAATAATTCTGGAAAAATACACACAGTCCTGTAATTTTCCCCTCTCTCGTTTCTCACTGACACGGATGTGCGTGTGTGTATGTGTGTGTGTTGGAGGGGATAAGAGAATGACACGCTTTGCGACGGAGCAGAGGAGAGAGGGTCAGATAGAGAGATGCCGAGGAAGACAGAGAGATAGCAAAAGGGGAGGAGAGGAACGGCGAGGAGAGACAAGGGAAACATTTTTCCTGTCATTGGGTGCAAAAAGCAGAGCGGCAAAACTGATGGTAATTGGGTCTTCGATGGGCAGAAGGAAACCCACCGTAGCATTCTGGAAATAGCCAGCTAATGTGGTTTGAGGGAGGGGAAACGACAGATTGTGACAGAGCTGGTGACACGTACAAAAAAGCGCATCGGTTTTTAAGTTCAAGCCAGATATACTGACAAAGAAAAAGCAGCAGTCAATTGTATGTATTACTTTTATCTAAAGAGGGAAGGCTACTGGAGCAAGCTCAACTTTATAAGAATATCCTCATCACGCAAAATTAAAATAAACAAAACAAAAAAGGATTAATCACTCAAAAAAAAAAAAAAAGGACTTAACAACTTAAGAAATTTATTAATCAAAGAATTTGTCAAACTAATAGCACAAAGAAGGAAAAAAAATACATTATTTGTAGTTCTAGGTTAACTTACCCTCCATTCTGCCATTTACAGAAAGGACCTTGACCAGCGCAAGGTATTTGCTGGCATCCAGTGCTACTGATGAGTCCTTACGACTCCTAAAAGCAGAGACAGAGATAGCAACAGACAGACTTGATTAATGTATTCCACTTACAGTAATGCAACTCATCTATTGTACGTTCTCAGTGTTCAGGCTGATGCTGGAAGCAGGTGGTGAGTGAAGAGAAGGAAACGGGGGAGGCAGAGGGGAGAGTTTCCTGTGTTTTAGCCAGTCAACTAAGCGGCTGGACCCTGCATTAATGTCTCCCCTAATACCACTCAAGTTAAACTTTAATGGCCTGCTACTGGCCACAGTGCAGCCGTGTGCGTCTGTGTGTGTGCGCGCGTGTAGAAAATTTGTTTGTGTGCGCACATTATGCTCCACTCACAATTCTCTCTTCAGGTTCAGTGCTTCCTCCACATTGTTTTGGCGACAGCACAGGTTGATGAGGATGGCGTAGCCGCCGGCTGTCATCTCCTCTTCGTGCTGCTGCTTCAGCTCGAGGGCACGCTGCAGGTTCTGATCAGACAACAACGCTCTCAGGAAAAAGAAATAACCCAAAACCAAACACAAAAACAAAGCAGCTAACTTCAAAAAAGAAAACAAAAGAAAAAGAGCCTTATGAGACCAAAAGAAATTTTACCTCCTCAGCACTCAGAGCCTGGATGGCCTGTTTGAGAACAAGTCCTAATGGTTTGTTCTCTGCTTTTAGTTCAGCCAATTTATTCTCAAGTGCCAACACCTTGCCCTCAATTCCCTAAAGGAGACAGAAAGGTGTTAAACACATGTACATGACCACTGTCCAACCTCACGGGTACAGGAGCTTGTACAAATAGACACATGGACATTCATCTCCACAGGAGAGCTGCGCTCTTACTTGGGGTGTGGGGAAGATGTCTTTACAAAATGGCACATCAAAGAAAGTTATGAGGATAATTGTGAAACTTGAACATTTTGTATGCGTCCTTCACAATGTCCTACTTACAGTGGCACGAGGAGTAGCTGACACAGGGCCATTGGAGACTTTCTCTTTGGGGTCTACCAAAGCCATCACATCCTGACACACACACATGCACACACAGCGTCAACACTTGGCATCCAATTTCTACTGCAGTATAATGAGCACTTAGAGTAACAGTGCAGAAAACATAGTGGAAAAACTGACTCTAATTTACCTGAAAACGATATAATAAAATGTCCAAAGTAACAGTAGGTATATTTAAAAATAAAAGACTGAAGGTCGGGCTCAATACCTTGACAAGCTCAGGAACGTGGCAGGAATCCAGAAGGTTCCTTATCCCTCGATAGAGGTTTACTGAAATCATTATATTCTGTGTAGAAATCAGCAGGAAAACAAACATCAGCAAGAAACTCGAGCTTAACGTGTCGATTTCTGTTACAAAGTCAGCTGAAAATCTCTCAGCCACAACTAAATTAAAAATAATCCATCAAGAGCTTATGCTCAAAATCGTTTGCGGAGCATAACGCTGTAATCAGGTGCTACTGGAAATGATGCAATTTCAATAAAGGGACATTAACGACTAATTAACAACAAAATGGCAAAACTCTTTCAGTGACATCCTTTTTTTGGTGATTAATACCTGAGAGATGACCTGCATGCAAATTAGAGTTGACGCTATTGACTCATTACTCAGAAATGAATATGCAACTATTCACTGGATTCCACTTTGCAGATGAGAGTTTGAGCTTTTGTGTGTTTTATGTTATGTGGGTTAAGGCCCTCCACAGATGACTGATGAGCCAATAATGAGATGAAAATATAATACAACAGGACAACTTTAAATACATACAAGACAAAAAAAAAACATTAAAAAAACTAAATAATGGCTGGAAACATATAGAAAAAAAAAATCCTAAAATATATAATATACAATAGTCAAAAACCCTGAAGGTGAATAAAATAATGTAATTCTGGATAAAAATGAAAGACCTCAAAACCCCAAATAATAAAATAGAATCAAACAAAGATATATACACACTCTCACAAAAACTAGTCTGGACTTTGAGAAATTGATTAGGATACTTTCATCTTGTGAATGTTTATGCTGATTAGAATTTAAAGGAAAATGACAAATTAATAAATATTGTGATATATATTCATATTTGCTCCAAAGCATATGAAGTATCGCTTTATATGAAAAGGATTTCCGCAGATGAAGGTGAGAAACAGCACTGCCAACACTGGTATCAAAAAAAAAATGTCCACTTAAGGATTAACATTTTTTTTTAACTTAAAATTCCAAACAAAGCCAGTGAAGAGAGTTTTTGTTTCTTCCTTTTCCCCCCTAAATCCTTGATGTAAAACATGATTTAATCTTCTTCGACATGTCTGAACCTTCAAAAATAGAGCACAGGATGAGCGTGTATACTGTAAATAATCCGAGTCCGATTACACACCGCATCATCTCAGATCAGACAGTCCAAGCTCCTTTAAAGTGGGAAGGTTATGAATGTACTGGATATAGAGATGTTAGTACATGAATGTGTGGTGTGTGCATTTCTCCCCCCAATCAACGTAATCGGTGTGTGTACCTTAGACTGCAGCTGACTGAAGAATTTCCGCAGTTTGTCTTCTTGCGCCCGCACCTGCCCTTCTGACATGCTGTCGATCAGATTATACAGGAAGTAGGCTGTAGCTTCTGCACAAACACACACGCATATACACATGCACAGTGAGCCGTTGTCTTGGGAATACATTTCATTTGCCACCGTGTCAGTCACTCTGGCCATTTGTGCATTTATACTATTTTTCTGTAACCTCTGCAGAGTGTGTGATTGTGTTTCTTTTCTGCTGACAGAAGCTGCTTTTGGGCTGGAGTTTGAGTGAATGTATGACGGCTGGCAGTGACAGATTCCTCTTACTGCAGCGTGTACACACACACACACACACACTTGCAGATGTCGTGTAACTGGATGTGACATGGATAACGGTCTCCATCGCTCCCACCTGCACACACCAGTTACACACGTTTGGCATTTGGGCACCCACAACACACACACACACACACACACACACACACACACACACACACACACACACACACACACACACACACACACACACACACAGCGACATTAACGCTCTGCACACACACTGACAGCGCAAAAACGCTGCCTAACAGTCACACATACCCACTTTAACTACTCTGCGCTGTGTCAGCAGCTAGGCTCCCTTTCCTCCGATGGAGAGGGCAGGTCTTTCATCCACACAGCAACACACTCACACTCACACACACACACAAAATGATGAGAAGTGGGCCGGGCAGCAGTCCACTGCTACTGAGACTGAACGTAAACACATGCAAAGCATTTTTTTGTCATCTGAATTATAGTTAGAAAGTGACAGCGCATACAGTCCCGACTCTGAATACCAATATGAGTTACACGTACAGCCATACTCTCACTACTCTCTCCTTCTCACCTGCACAAATGCACACAAGCACATTCCAGCCGTGTCCTTGTATACAAGATATCAGCATCATGAATTGTTGGTAGGAATGGGACATATAAATGTTTCCTTACCAGCAGGGGAAGAGTTTCCTTTAGAGAAGCGTTCATCTTTGTATAAGACCTCAGTAATCTGGAAACACAAATTGATCACACATAGAAATTACAGTACGTCATATGCAGCAAGTGGAAGAATGTACATATGTTTTAACAATGTAGATTTTACTGAATGTGACTGACTTTCTGTCAGAAAATCTAATTAAATATCAAACCCTTATTTTACAACCCTCCTAAATGCAACTCATCTTAACTTACAAGGAAAAAGCCAATCAGAGGCAGACAGAAATTCATCTCATGTCTCATTAAACTTGTGTCAAGTTTAAAAAATGCTTCTTTTTATTTGCACTTGTTTGTTCTAACATAGCCGCTGATAAACTCCTTCTAAACCTCTCTGTTGTACTTCTATATCACTCTTTGCAGCCCGTGTGGGCATGTTGACCTCTTACCTTCACCATGCTCTCCACATCAGCAGACCTGCAGGGGGCAGTAGAGGACAAGACATGAGTACCCAGTCAGCACGAAACACGGGCAGGTCAACAAGACTCCAACTTCACAGAGTTGCTGTGCAGTTTGGTCATAAGCAAGCATAGGCTATACTTTAAATATAAAAGGACATCTTTATGCGTCACCAGCTTACTTTCCCTTAATATCTTTGTGTTAATATATAACTGTTTTAAGCTAGTAGTTAACAGCCTCCCTTTAACGCCACACTAAAAAAAAAGTATTAGGTAAAAACACTATATAATATTTAAAGCAGCAAAAATACATTTTCATACCTTTAAAGAAAAACACAAATTCTGTACATTTTGCTACATTTTCCCCCCAAAGTGAGGAAAATCCAGTTCTTCAGGAACTACAATGATACATCTTCGCTCAAAGACGTTTTGCATTAAGGACTTACTCAATAAATGACGTAACTTTTATTCTAACAACACACATGATATGACATTTGAAATCAAGTAATCGTAACACAGACAGTGTCATGTTCCCGTAGCTTCTGAATTGACAGTGTGGCACAACACACCGAGAAAGAGCGACAGATTTTGTAATTTGACATTCTCAACCTCGCTGTACATGAGAGGAGAGACGGCAGTATAAAAGCCTGGAAAAACCACAAAAGACACAGTGAAACACAAAGTCACACACATGCACACAGGCTAAATGATGACAATGTGTGACATTTCTGGCGTTGTCAGCAAGTTGGCGGAAAGGAGGAGAAAGTGGGTGATGAGAGGAGGGAAGAAGAGGTCTTTAATGATTAAATTATCCCCTGACCTTGTCTTTGACAGGAGCAGGTCTTACACAGCGATGACACGGCGTTCGCAAACACACACATGCACACACAGACACACACGGTCCCCAAGTGACAAGCCCAATTATGACCCTGTCAGCCAACCTAACTATCAGAACGGTGAGAGAGTGTGTGTGTGTGTGTGTGTGTGTGTGTGTGTGTGTGTGTGTGTGTGTGTGTGTGTGTGTGTGTGTGTGTGTGTGTGTGCAATGAGAGAAAAGCAAATAAAAAAAGCTCTGGAGATAAAATAAAAACAAACGTGGATACTGCGAGTTAAAATGGAACGACACATATGTAGAAACATATCGATTTAAAGTTTGTCTTATTATTTTTACTACATTTTATTATAAAGCTTGCTGAATAAAACTTTTTAAAAAAAAAAAAAAAAAAAAAAAAAAAAAAAAGGCATTTTGCTCTAATTCTAGTCCTTAAAGTAAAAATTATGCTGCCAAGCTCAAACTATGGCATTGTTTTGTCTTGTTTTTTAAATGATGGATTCCTGAGAATAATCAGCATAACTTTTTCCCTTTTGTTAGTTAGCATGCACTACAACAAAGAAACTACCAGCTGAATTATAAAGCTCAAATTTAAGCTCAACTGAGCGTATCCTGGCTTAGTGGAAGAAATAACTTTGGTCCCAGCAGACAAGTCAGCATTTTTCTCTTGACACACCTCCAGCCTCACTCAGGGGCTGGAGTGTTTTTGTGTGGGTGTGTAGTGCTAAACTGTAAATATTCATAAACATCCCTTCAAGAAAGCCTGTGGGTCAGTCTGCGTTTGTGTGTCTGTGTAGGGTGAGACAACCAGAGACCAGTATGGGGGTCTGGGTATGAGCGACAGTGTTGGGCATCTGCTAATTTACATATCTCCCACGGTGCTTTGAGGCAAGAGCTAAGGGATGGCAAGCTCCATATGCATGAGGCATCCATGTATATCTTTTGTGTGTGTGCATGTGTCTGCATGCATGTGTGTGTGGTAGTGTTTTTCCCCGCAGCTGCTGAAGCACAGACACTGTAGATGGTGTGATCAGCTGCACATGTCATATTCATAGCATATGCTGCAGTGACCTCCACATAGCTACAGGCCTCCCTCAAACACCAGTGAGGAGTTTGGGGGCAAAATATGGAGAAATATGGAATATAAAGTGATGGGGAACATGTGAACACATGAAGGGACGGCAGGCTAATAACTCACTTTTTGAAGCCCAGAATGAGGCTGCTGCGGAAAACACCGAGGTCCAGGGAGGGGAAGGAAGGATCCGACACTGGAAAGAGAAGACAAATCATGATTACAGGGAAAAAAAGCGACAAACCGATTCACATTCTGGAATCCTGCAATGAAGTTTAAGATTGGGATTGGTGGCCTTGCAATTCAACTAATCAATAATCTAACATGCAAGGCTTTCAGCACATTTTCAGCAAAGTTCAGGAGAAAGCTTAAATTCAAAGCTTTGTTTAAAGCTGTAATGTGATAGTTATTCCACCCTCACCAGTCTGCATAAAACCCTGCAAACAGGGAATGTGATTAGAAGTAATGCTATTCCAGTAATAAGCCAGAAGCTACAGTCCCAAACGCTGCCTAAAAGGCAGTGTCGAAGTGTAACACTGATGACACATTGCCTGTGTGAAGACTTCTACATTCACCTGCCATTATTAACTGGAAGAAACACCACTATGCCAATCACATGGCAGTAACTCAATTAGGGCTGTGCGATATGACCAAAATCTCATATCCCGATATAAGAATTCTGTCGTCCCGATAACGATATAAATCACAAAAATGTAGCATTTTCTGTAAATTTTGTGAATCTCGGGCAGCTCGTCTTGCGTGAAGTTTTCCAGCTGCGCGTCATGTAGCTGGAGTCGAGTGTTTTAACCGATGCATGAAACTATACATTTTGTAAAGGCCGCCGTTTTCTTTGGTCTAAGGTTTATTTTTTAGCACCTGGCGGCTCTTTTTTAATTCTCATCCGTAAATAATCTGCTCTTTCACATGATTCAGTTTATTTTGAAAAGTCTCAACAGGATCTTGATCTTTATTGTGAAAGGTTTATGTGGAACATAAACAAGTGGACACACGATGGTGTTACCGTCGTTGTTGCTAACCACAACGCATAAAAAAGTGTGGTTAAGCCATAGTGTGGTTATATGAAATATAAGAGAAAGAGAAAACTTTAAGAAATTAATATAGCCACTACAGTGACCATCAAAACGATGAAAAAATATTGCCGTAAACAGTTTATTTTGCGACACCACGAAACAAACGATAGCGTAAAATGAAACGATAGACGTTTTTATATCGTCATCCGATATATATCGTTATATCGAACAGCCCTAAACTCAATGCATTTAAGCATGCAGACATGGTCTTGGTTTCTGCTTCCACATTCCAGGGGTGGGTCAAAATTGTTTTTTGACCCCAGAAAAGTATCTAACTATTCTGCCAAGACAATTTTTTTGCACACAAAAAGGCAATTCATAACGCTGGCAGCAGATAAGACCCAGCACCATTTCTAGGAAGATATGTGAGGGTTAAAGAATCCGTAAAACTTTCTCCACATGAGGTCAAAAAAAGGAAATAAATTCACTAGGGAGTACAAATGAAAGAAACCAACAGCTGCCTGTGAAAATGAGTGGTGGATGCTAGAGACTAAAAACAGAAGAAAGGGAAAACAGGAAGAGTCATCCATTATTTAGCGGCCATCTCTATCCCATTCCTCTGCCAGTTGAGGCGCCTCTCGTTCTCGCTTCTTACATATTCACACAAACTAATCTCTTAAAAGGCCTGATGAGCACCGAGAAGCAAGTGGGCAAATGTGTGTGTGTGTGTGTGTGTGTGTGTGTTAATGCTGGGCCAATTAGCCTGCAGGCAAAGTGCAAAAAATGCTGCAGAGATTCTTTAGACTGAATAAGAGAGTGTGTACTTACACAGAGTGTAGAGTTTGGCCAGGTCGGTCACAGCCACCAAGCGCATCTCTGAGCATAAAAAGCCCTCCGACTCCACAGAGATGCCTGCATCCTGAAGACCAAAACAACAAAAAAAATCCCAGACAACTTTAAATCAGAATAAACATAAATGAAAACTGGTCACATGAAAAAAACCAAACAAACCAACAAACAAGAACCCTCACACAGATTTATGGATTACCTTGAGGGCTTGTCGAGCTGCATCAATGCTGGGGAACACAGGGAGGATGTAGTTGGATAAAGTCTCGACATCAGGGGAAACATCGAGATCCTGCATGCCTTTCATCACCTCTACAACACCTACAACACACAAGTAATAAGTAAGAAAAATCTGCCTTTCTTCCCCCAGATGGATGCATTTATGTTGTGTAGTGAAAGAAGCAACTAAGAGTTGTTTTTTTTTAATGAAACAACAGAATAAAGACAAAAATAGATCAATGCTTCTATCAGAGGTTCCTTTGAATTCTGAAGGTACTCAGTTAAATATTATTTGAAAATCACTCATTCCTAGAATCTAGGATGCTACTGTCAAACATGTACCCCTAAACCAGAATATATTCAGTTTAAAAATCAGAAGAAAAGTCTCAAACACAAATTTAAAAGCAAGGTTGTTATTTGCACCGTTATAAATGATAATCTTAATTTTTTTTAAACCAGCTTTTCTATCATTCAGATTCTAATGACAAATGCATTATAGAATATGAAAGGCCTTGAAGTTAATGTGACTGAAAGGGTGAAATTAAGAACTTTTATACATGCTTTCCTTTTCTCATATTTGTGCACAGGTCTGACGAAAAACTATTAAATCCACTCTTCTTTTCAGCAACAAAGTGCAAATGGCTCTTTCGCGATCTACCTCAGACGAGTGAGTGCGTGTGCATAAACATGCAGTTGCCCTGAAGTGGACTCTTGCACCCTCACCCTGTTCTCCAGCAGAAACTGGAGGTCCTGCTCCAGGGAAAGAGGCCAAAAACAGTCACATGCATATGGAACAGCCATTCGCATGTTTAACATGCCTTCAAGCATCTTCATGTTTGTGTGTGCACATATGCAAGCAGCTTTGGAGCACTTTGCATATTTCTGGGAGCATGGCCACAAAGGAAATGGGCCTAAATGAGCACATATACACGTCTGTGTGTGCGTGTTTGCTCTTATTAAGTGTTACAATTTGGTGCAAGGACAGAAATAATCCATCTATGGTACTATACATGCTATGCATAAGCACATCAAGGGCTTATACACCTGGCTCCCAAGCGGACTTCTGAAAACTATCCTAAAGTGCTTCCTTGAGTTGACATACCTTAAGATGCTGTGTGTATTTAAGCTGCACTCAGGTACTAAAACAAACACACACACACATATCTGTGTTTCTGCATCCTAATGGGACGTATGTGTTCACCTGGCAGCCTCTTTTCAGCTGAATAAAAGATGAGTCCTGGGCTTTTATATGCCATTAAAACCTGCCGCTGGGGTGCATTATCCCAGGTAGGGCTACCTGAACCACTCCATCCATCCACCCTTCTCCGCCCTCCATTTCACTCATTCATCGTCCCCTCTCACTATCCATCTACCTGCTTTCAAGTTAAAGTAAACAGACAATCTTCTCAATGGAGGATCCATCCACTCTGCTGCCCATCCCTCCATTCTTACCCCCTAATCGCTTTCATCCAACTCTTTTTTTATGAAAGAAAACAGGGAGCACCTTCTGTCCTCCTGAATAATCCATAATCAATTTCACAGAGAGCAAAAGGAGCTGAAAACAAGTGAATGGATAGCTGGAAGTATATAAATGGACAGGTTCTCTCACGTTTTTCAGCTTCCACACATGAGCTTTCATGACCGTCAGCACTTTTCTTTGGTCAGTTGAGCAGGTTTGTGTGCTTTCATCCCCACAATCAACTCTAACCAAAAGCTTTAATTCCTCTGAACTCCAGGTTGTTTCTTCTTCGGTTTGATTTAAAGGCTTGAATTGAGTTAACTAAGAAGCAAGCCTATGAATAATACTAGTTATTAAAAATTTCTTTCTTTCTTTGTTTTTAAAAAAAAGAGGGTTACGCAAGCAATACTGTGCAAAAGTCTTAATTTCTTTATATTTTACTTCCAGGGAGCCAGACTTTCTTAGAATTTTTAAAGTGGTCTTAAGAAATAGTTCTCCAAGCTCTCTGAAGATCTTTTAAAAGTTTTCGTTGAAACATTGGCTGCTTTCTCACTCCTTTTCACTGTAAAGCCACTTTAAACTGAACTAAGAATCACTCATCCTTAAAATGACAGCTCTTTCAAGGGATGAACTAGTGTTGTGCCTACACATCACCAATAACTTGGTAAAGAACGGATTTTAAAACCATATCTTTAGGAATTTTTTTTTTTTTGCACCAATAAAGTGATTCCCAAAGAGCTATTAGCAAAGAACTAGACAAGGTGTGCAGTGTGTACTTTAAAAACAATTGAGGAAACTGGGAGTGGAAGTGGAAGACAAATGCAATGGGAGGTTCAAATCATCATCAGTAGGTACATCTATAAACCAAGATGGAGGCTCTGTGATGGTTTGGGGCTGAATTTTGGCGTTGGTGTTTGAGATCTTGTCGAAATTTGATGGATATCATCAGATTTTGATCCACAATCCAATACTATCTATTAAAATATTGACTTTCAAGCTTCTTAGAATTGTACAGACTGTTTTTGCCTTCCATGCACGTTTTACTATATCCCTAGCAAAATGTAAAGAAAAGAGGGGTGACTTTTGCACAGTACTATATCTAAGTAACGTCAATATAGTAAATACAGAACCAGTGCCTTTGTCTCATCTGTCAAAACTGTTAACTACGAATAAATTAGTAAAACAGTTAAGCTACAACGCTAAACAAGGCCTGATAATATGTAGTGTCATTTATACCACTCTCTCTTTTGTCTTTTCACTCCAGAATACATAATAATGTGAAAGCCTCTTTCTTCTTTCCTCCCTGTCTGAACAATTTAAAGACAGATTTGGCACAGAGGACAACTGAGAAGAGGGGAGACCTCTCTAGGTTGGTCAGCATTAAGACTGACATACCATCCAGGCAAGAAGTATCAAAGTAGTGAGTTAAGCATGGCAGTGGTCACAAGATATCATCATCAGATTCATGTCTTCAGGTTAACTGTCACAGACGAGAAGTGAGGATGGAGAAGAGAGAGGAGGAGAGGAGTGGAGTGAACTGGTCGCTGTCATCTCCTCTTGTCCTTGGACATGAGTACCTGTCACTTCCCCCTTTGCTCTCTCCCCCCCTAACACCATCTGTCTCTCCGTGTCCATGACTCTCTAAAGGTAGACATTGTTGCTGCAAGGCAAAGGCAGGTTATGTTTAAAAACATAAGAAAATGTCTATTTTGTGAGACATCTAGAGCTGCAATTTCACCCTTCCTTTTCTTTCTTTTAATCAAGATGATACTTGGCTCTCACGCCACATTTTAAATCAGAATTAAGTTCAGGGTCAGGCTGTGAATGTGCCAACTATCTGACAGAAAAGTCTGCTTCCCACAGAGGATGTAAACAAAATCAGGTAAGGGGCAAAAGCAGAGAAGGGAGCCTTTACCTCATCACCCCGACTCTCAAACAAACAAGGCCAGAAACACCACCTTCCTCTACAGTTTCCCCTCCGCTCCCTTTTCTTGCTCCTCCATGTCAGATGTGATAAGAGTGCTTTGCGTTGCGAGGACTGACAAGCATCGACTAGCTGCAGGCAGGTGGCATATATGGCCAAACATATGCTTTTTCCAAACCCGCCAAATCCACACCTAATCAGAATGTTCTCCCCCATCCCCCGCCACTGCCCGCCTTCAATTCCACAGCTCCGGCCTCTCTGCCTGCTAGTGACACCTGTGGACAAAAAGTGACACGGCGCTTAATATTTCATAGGCCGTGCACAGTGGGGCGCGTAATCCAAAGTGAATTCCCTCAGAGCCCTTACATTTACATGAAATCAAGTCACTCTGCATCAGTCACATCACCTGCACTGGTCTTCGAAAGCCCGCCCTCTCCACTTCCAACTTTCAATACACACACACACACACTTCCAACAACAGCAGGAGAGAGAAAGGGGGGAAAGAAAAGAGAAGTTGCATCATTCATGAGCGTTGAGGCCAACACCATCACAAACAAGCGAGTGTGTGAGTGAGAGTGAAGTTTCTCTGTTTTCCTTCCTTCCGTTCTTCCTCCTTTCTCCTTCTGTGATACCTAAATGGATCCTGTCCGATGTGTCTGTGTGGCTTCGAGACTGTGCGGTCAGAGAATTTAAGCTGGAGTAAGTGTCTGTGTGTGTGGTTGTGCATGTTTAAACTCCTGTCTAGTCCACTTGTTCATGCTGTCAAGCTAGCCGCCGAGACATCTCACCGTTCAAACTGCGAATCTGTCTCGACCACACGGAGAAGCCAATCTGCAGCATCGCCACACCGGCGTAACCGGTTTCTACTCCCTGCCAGTTCAAATGCTGTCAATTGGCTGACAGTTGAAAAATACATCATTTATTAATCGCTCTAAAAAACCCCAAAGAGAGACCCAGGGTTCAGCATAAATAAAGCACTTAAAAACCGAGCGGCTGCTGAACACATTTGACAGAGCACATTCACTAATGAGTTATGAATTTTGACAAGTCGCCAGATGCCAGCTATCTGTCAGTGAGACGATTTCCCCCACAAGCCCATAGCTGACAAAGACAAGAGAAAGAAACTAATTATTTTCCTTCAAACGAGACAGAAATTGGGGACAGAAATATTCCCATAAAATGCATCTGCTGAGCCATTAAACTATATTAAGAGGCTAAAACCCAAAAAAGTTTTCAACCGAGTGTCAGACAAGAGTCCAGTAAAAGTAACGTGCCCGGTGAAAGAAGGGGGAAAAAAGGGGGGCTGTGCCACATTTCAGATTTAACACAAATCACACATAGTACCTGTCAAAAGCTCCAGGTGAGTAAAGTTTAAAAGTTAAAAATGAAATTATTTGTCAAGTTCGTTCTGACATGAAAGAAACAGCTTTTTAAAAAAAGCTGCTCCTGTAAATATTCTGGCAGCCGTCACATTTTCTGTGTAATATCACGCATTAGCTCATTGTTGTCCAAGAGTACAAAATAATATGCTATGAAATATACTTTTTTACCTACCCTGCTCATTATTGTCCAGAATACTTTGCAGAAATAAATTACATTAATTGATCTAATGGCTCCATTTATGTGTTAATTTCATACAACCAGTTACTGCTACTGCTTTTTTTGCTCAGGAGATAAAAAAAAGTCCCCATTTGATTATTATCCTGGAAAGAAATAAAGCAAAGATTACTCTCATAATCTAAATGTAGCCCCATGCCCCCACAAGGCATCGGCATAACACTTCAGTGGAAAAGGAGTACTGCAGGGAATCGGAAAAACATCTGGACTGAAAAACAAGTTGACTTAGACAAATGATTGGAGGAAACGACTGAAGCAAAATGACCTCTGACCCCTCGATGCATCTGAGAGGTCTGTGCATCCATCTATGTGGGTCTGTATGAGCAGGAGGGAGATGCAGAAGTCCAACCATTCAGACTGCTTCTGCGCAGTTGATGTAGTGTTTGCTTTTATATGCATGGTATCTTTTTGCGACACTGCTAGAAGCACATACCAAAGATTATTTCAAAGACTTACACAACAGATCTAAAAGTGTTTAGAGATCCGGAAACCCAATAAAAACCAAAACGTTAATGACGTAGTAGCTTTTCTGGCTCATTTCACCAGTTATTTCCTGTAAAAAAGGCCAAAAGACCCATTAGGTGACCAATGTGTGCAAGTTTGATTAAATTATGAGAAATGCTGAAGGAAAAGTAGCAATTCTTGTGATGTGCGGACAGAAGCTTCGCCATGGCATAAGCTCATCGGTCCTTCAGCCAGATGAGCTAAAAATACAATGTTCATTTGCCTCTGCACTTCCTGAAAGTCAACATTTCTTTAGGATCCGGAACAAATGCAAAGTGTGTACATCTTCTAAAATTTGCTATCTATTCCAAGAACTCTCTAGAGAGACCCGTGTGGATTTGTGAGTAGGTGTTTCTGTGTGCGTTTGTCTCGTCTTCGCCTGCTCCGACTCTGTCATGCAAGGATCAGACCTCTTTGCCCTTGACTGCCCCAGCCAAGTGAAACCTGTCCCAGTTGGACCACTCTGTGAGTCATTAATATTTAAGGGAAACTCTTTTAAAAGCTCTTTCTGGTACAGAGGAAGTCATAATCCCCTCTGCACCACAGAAAAAAAAAAGAAAAACATGTTCAAAAACTGCTAATATGACATTCACCAAAAACCTATTTCCTATTATGTGTATTAAAAACAGCTGGTAGGTCAGTTTTTCCTTCTGTCACAAGGCTGTATAACACCTGTTAGGTTCTCATACACACAAGATTGCTCGCATCAGGTAAAGCGGCTTGTTTAGCTACAAGATCTAATGGTTTCTGTCAAGTTATTGGCTTCCAAGTGATGGCACAGATTACAAGCACATGAGCAATAATTCATAAAAAAACATAACATTAACACATGAAGACATGTTTAGCTTCTACAGCAATTAATCAGGATATAAAATAAAGTCAAATGGACCTCATCAATATGACAATGTTGCAAAATCAAAGTTGTATGAGTATCTTAGGGAGGGGCAACATTTTAGCTGGTCTTGACTTTCCAAAAAGTCTTTAAAGGGCTGTTTTAGTGGGTACGACTTGATCCTGAGGTTATGGTTTGAATCAGGCTTAATCATCACAAAGGTAGTAGTAAAAGTAAGTGTGTGTGTGTGTGTGTGTGTGTGTGTGTGTGTGTGTGTGTGTGTGTGTGTGTGTGTACCAGCTATGTTCTTGTCTTTGACGTGCTGAGTGAGAAGGGGCCAGAAGAAGTGAGGTCTTACGGGCAACTTCTCCTCCTTAAATAATTTCATCAGCTCTAAAGAAGTACCTGCAAAAACACGTAAAAAAGTTAATTAATAACTTGATATATTACTGGATATAACTGGCAAACTTTTATGTTTTGCTTACAATTGACCACATGCAAGTAAATTGGCGAGTGTGCATGCATCAGTAGCAAATAAATATATCTGTGAGTAAGCAGATGCATGTAAGTGAAAGCATGTGCCGTACCAGTTTTCTTGGCCTCCAGGGCGCAGGACAGAGTGAAGCTGAGTGGTGATGTGTGCATATTTGACTCTTGGAGCTCTTTGCAGAAGCAGATGATCTTCTCCAGAGACTGGAGTCCACATATAGGAAACAAAAATGTAATTTATATTGTTATTAACGTTACAAACCCTGCATCCAGTTTGAAAATCAATGCCAGCTAACAGTCAACTGCTAAAGAGAACTGACCAGGGATATCAAACCAACTTTACATTAGCAGCCATAAACAGCCGAGTTTGATGTCAAGTGAATTTTAGGAATTTTTCTGTCATTTAATCGAATATCTATTACTTAAGTACTTTGGTGTAGTATGAATGGGCAGGGAGAAAGTCTTTATTATATCAGCCATATGTTTGACACCCCTCCTCTAAAATATGGTCTGATCCTGTGTCTTTGTCTCTTAAAGAAACCAGGGCCTGAGTACCATATCCATGTTGATGCAATGTCGGAGGAAGAAGTTGCCCAGGTTGGCAGAGTCACTTGAGTTATCAGACTGCAGAGTGGGAAACGTCTTCAAGATGTGAAAAGCTGTGTCCTCCTGTCCCTGAGTTATCAGGCTCAGACACAAGTTCATGGCATCTGCAAGAACAACAACACACACACAATTTGTATAACAGCTCCCAATTTCTTTAAGTCGAGACTTTGACTAAATTGTATTTCTTTTTATGATTTTACTTTCATAAAACTAAAGTGAGTGCTGTAAAACATGTCACATTAATGTGTACCTGGAACGTAACCCCTCTCATGCCTCAAGCGCTCGACCATCTCTGGGATGTGCTGCTGGTGTTTGGACTTGGCCAGCGTGAAGATGACCTGCATGATGTCCCGGTCCATCAGACTGCAGTCTGCACTCTCTGCTGCCTCCAGAGTCTGAAAGAAAGCAAATTAATAAGGAAGAGAGAGGAGGGGTATAAAACTGAGTAAGCATCCTTGAAAATCTAAAATTCTTCTGATAACTTTTATAAAATTTTGTCTGAAAATCAAAAGTTATATATATCAATTATTTGGCAACCTGACATGTCTGACTTTAAACAGCATTATTACTAGACAGATGAATTATTTATTTTAGACAAAATTACATTTATTATACAGTTAGCAATATAATTATTAGCCAAACCCATTTTTCATATGTTTGTGCCCCCTAGGGGGGCATGTTTGTTTTTAACAGATTAATTCCCTGTGCTAGCCGCTCAGATGTAATGGACAATTTAAATCAACAATCCATTTAACAAACTTTATCAGGCTTGGTCTAAGATGACACGTGCTAATACCTGAAAAGTACGGTGGCCTTGAGAGGACAAACGGACTGCAACTTAAGAAAACACCAGCAATACGAAAAACGCTGCAAAAGGACACAAAACAACGGAAATAGGAAAAAACACAAGGCAAGTGTTTCTGGGGAGAAAATTACCCGATGGAACAGATGCAGGAACCCAAAACATGCTAGGTGTGTTTTATCATGATTCATACAATACTGATGACAGGTTTTTAGGCTAATAGTTGGGCTAACACACTTACCTCTCATCTTTTCTTTGCTCACAAAACCGATAGATCCTCCACTTCTTTTAAGTGTCTCCCAGCGCAATTCTTAGCATATTTTGGTTCCTGCAAATGGTCCATCGGGTTATTGTCTCCCCAGAAACACTTTCCTTGTGCTTTTGGAAATCTGTTTCTCCTATTTCTGTTTTGTTTTTTCCTATTTATGTTGTCGTTTTTCCTATTTCCGTTGTGTTTTGTGTGCTTTTGCAGCCTTTTTCTTATTGCTGGTGTTTTCTTAAGTTGCAGTCCGTTTGGCCTCTCAGGGCCACCGTAGAAAAGACTCAAAACAGAAGATTTTTGAACTTTTTGTTGGTAAAATCCCTTCCTCAACTTACTCACGATATACAACATGGGCAAAAATGCAGTGAGACAGAAAAAAATCATCACATGTGGTTTGCAAATACAATTATATGTTATATTTTTAATTACAATGTCAGTGACACAGTAGCTCATCCAGCTCACAATTCAAAGGTTACTGTAATGTGTGAAGTACATAAATAAAGCAAGAGGAGCAACAGACCATGATCACCCATTAAGTGATCCTTATCTGAAAATTTAATTAAATTTGGACTGTACTGACTCTTGAGTTTTGGATGGACTGTTGGAGACCTCGCATCACACAAGCTCAGCATACCTTCACCAGATAAGCTAAAAAAAGTGGCAAGCAGTTCAAAAGCTGCACCCTTAAATACACCTACACCTTCAACCCTTAGGTGGCACTACACACAATTAATGCACACACCTTTTTCATGTTTTCCAGATCGCCCTTCTCAGCGTATGCGTTCAACAGTGACACATAAGTGTCAGGACCCGGTTCAATTCCTGCTCCATGCATCACAGACAAGATGTTCTTAGCACTCTCGATGTCACTGTGGAGTAATAAAGATTACAGCTTATTTAAATCCAAATTCCTTCAATTATAGCATTTGTTATGTGATATTAAATTCAGTATGTTAAAAAAAATAGATAAATAAAAAAGTACTGACACTTACCCTGCACGAGCATGACCTGTCACCAACGAACTGAACACAGCTTCAGTGATGGGCAAGTCTTTATTCTTCATGAAACCCAATATGGTGCTGAGAAAGCCGAAAAGCATTACATCAACATTAAAATCTAACAGTAAACCCATGAGAAGCACAGTAAACCAAAATACCCAGACACAGAAAAGGCTGCTGAGCTGAATGACAAGTATTTAAAAGAATAAATAAACAAAAACCACCACACAGAAAAATTTATAATGATTAGCACTCCTGATCACGATATAACAAGAGGGCTGCCCATGGAAAGCCTTGGCTGCCCCTCCCTCAGCCTGGCTCTGCCAAAGTTTCTTCCCGTTAAAAGGTACTTTTTAACTTCCTACTGTCGCTAAGTGCTTGCTCATAGTGGGCAATCTGATTGTTGGGGAGGATGGATTTTATTATTGTAGGGTCATACCAGGGACTACAAATGACCAGTGTTGGGACTAACGCGTTATTAAGTAACGCATTACAGTAACTACGTTATTATTGTGGTAACGAGCACGGTAACTAGTTATTATGCCAAAACCAGGAACGCGTTACTCGTTACTGGGATTTA
>NW_024582407.1:1601510-1619361 GCF_018398535.1 Haplochromis burtoni | reverse complement strand
AATTGGTAGGTGGCACAGTGCACTGTGGCAAGTAAGCAAGCTAGAAGACTGGCAGTCTGGCTGGGTATCCAGTTACGGAAGCAACACATTAACAAGAGAATTCTGAGTAAAACCAAAGTTACTTTCCCTAGTAACTAGTTACTCTGAAAGTAACGAGTAACTTGAAGTAACTGAGTTACTTTTTGAGAGAAGTAACTAGTAATGTAACTAAGTTACTATTTTAAAGTAACTTACCCAACACTGCAAATGACTAAAGTCATATTTACATGATGAATATAAATGCTCATGCTAATTAATATGCACTGTTCCTTTAAAAAAAAAAAAACAATAGTGAATGGGTCATTCACTCAGGAAATACACTGAAATTTGTGAGGAGGAGAGTTCGCCTGGCAAGATCAGTGCTCACAAGTCACACTGCAGTCAGTAGAAATAGAGACAATCTCATCAGTAGTACTGGGTTCAATGAAAACATTTCACATGGTGTTATATGGATGTGGACTTTTAGGAGTAACCAAAATAGTTTCTTTAAAGACACCTACTCCATTCATCTGAATTGTGAAACTGTTAGTTCAGCAAAAGTACCCGCAGTGGACAGGTTACTATTAAGAAAAGAACGTTTACCCACCTGGCTCCTTCAATATCTCCATTTTGGCAGTAGGCTGCGATGAGCCTCTGGTAGGTAACCTATGCATAAAATAAAACAAATTAAAACAGCTAGAATTAACAAAATGAAATACTCTCTTCATGTAGCTGATGGGACCAAGAACACAAATCTAACTATGCATTTCTTGACATTACAGCACTCTGCACTGCACTACTTACTCTGTTGGGCTGGATATTAGCCGCTTCCATCTTGGCCAGGAAGTCAGTGGGGGAGAATTTGAACTCATTCTGCAGGTAAACCTTCAGCAAAGCATTGTAGTGGCTCACATCATACTGTGCACCTAGCGAAGACAATGTGCAGCCAGGGTAATTAAACATATACAAAACACTCACTACACAACTAGGATTTTGTAGTGCACATCTCTTGTGTGTGCAAGATAAACAAACACTCTACTTAGCGCAGCCCCTTACCCAACTCCTTCAGTTTCTCCCACACACGGTGTGCCAGGTCAGTGCGTTCTTCCCGAGGCACCTCAGGCAGCAGGGACCCACAGCTACGGAGCAGCAACAGGGCCTGGTTACCACTGGGATAGCCTGCAGATTGCAGAGGTAGATGAGGAAGGAGAGAGAAAGCAAAACATTTCATTACTGTCTCTCAAAGAGTTCAAATGTCCGTTAGCAGGCATCCGTTATTAAAGGTCCCTCTGTGGTTGCTCATCCTCTTGCCTACCTGCCCTGCAGATATCATGGAAGATGCGCAGAAGCAGGGTCTTGGTAATACGACCGGTCCTCCTCACAGAACTGTCCAGCCTGGTCAGGGCCCAGTCAAACTGCTGCGCTTGCTTGGAGCGCACTGCAATGCTGGCTTCATCCTTTAGCTCGGTGGCCACAGAAAAACTACGCACACACCCCGCTGCATATGACCACACGCGACTGTGAAGATACAGGCCACAGGTATAAATGCAACAGCAGAAAAATAACTAACTCAGTTCTGCTGTGGATGCATATCAGAGAAAAGAAATATTTAATTTCAGAAAGTCTGCCCCACCATCACAGTATGTGTTTACTGCACAACAACAGGCATGTTGTCAAAGACAGTTACACAGCTGTACACAGTGAAAGCCAGACCTGTGACCTTGAAGTGAAGAAAAAGTCCCTCCAAATAGCTCCACGGCTGCTAGTAGCCATCACTTCTATATCAGCTGGGGCCAGTTTTTCTTTCGTGCTCATTAATAATACTATAAATGTTCATTTAGGCTGCAATTTACCCGCATCATCGTGGCTGCTGTGTAACAGTGCACACTGGTCTCCAGTGATAGGCCCAAAAGTCAGCGTGTGTACAGCTGGGAGCAAATTGATGGCAGGAACTGGTTGCTAACAGTTACAGCTTCATTACGAACTAGATTATAGTAACCGGCTTGATTACAGATTAAACAGACAGTGAGTTTACCCTGGTTACACAACAACTCATCATCACCTTGCATAACCTGGTAGCCATGTTTAACCAACGAGAACTGAGCTGTTACCTACGTGATCTATAACGTATCCTAACATGATAACAAACCACATTCAATGCAGCAGGTCATATCTGTCAACACTTGCGTGTGCCTTTGGGTGTCATTGAGCCTCAATGACATCTCTGCTGCTGCATGCTCACGCGTGAATCACAGATGCCTGGTACCTGGACGCGTTTTCAGTAACAGGTCCGATCTGTCGGGCACAAACTCCGGTCCTTCTGCCGCAGAGAGCCCCGCTGTACAGCCGACCAAGCGTCGGTCCGTTTCTTTTGGTGCATGTGATCTGAAGCACACCCGAAGGCGAAAACTTGAGTAACCGGGATGATCTCAAGAGCGCAGCCATGTTTTCTGTCGCAGCGTGGAAGAACATCCGCACCACGTGACTTGCCAAAAGTCCTCGCGAGAGCGGCGCTAGGCGTACGGTGAAAAGAAACGTTCTTTGGGACATGGCTAAAGGCTGGAAAATACATGTATAATAGCATCTCTAACCTTTACATATTGTTTATATTCTTTGCCTTGACAGTATGGTTCAGGTCAGTGTTTTATTTTATGGTTTTTATCATACTCGTTTAGGGAGGAAAAAAATCTACTTTCGCACTGTACGAGGGATGTCAAACTCTACAAACTACATCTTAAGTGGGTGAAATTTCTCGTAATGTCGCTGTAAAGTTTAACTACACATTTAATACCTGAGCTTTCTTAATATTAAAAAAAATTAAAATGTATGTCTCAGACATTAAGTGTGATTAAGAAAATGCAGCTGTTGTAGATTAAAGGGCTTAAGCTTTACGAAATTAAATTAAGAGAAAAATGTCTGGTTGGTCCTTGCCCTGACTATCCTGTAATTATACAACAGAAAATTTCTGTTAGTTTGAAGAAAGTTTCCGATTTTTCTTCACTTTGGATGCACTTTATAAAACTAAAATAACAGGAAGTTCTCTGTCATTTAACTATTACTTAATTACTTTGTTATAGTATGAACGGCCCTGGCGGAGAGCTCTATCAGTATAAAAAGCTGATAAAAGAAAGATGTCGAAAATTTATGCCCTCTAACATTTTCCAAAGCTCTTTTGGGCCGGATTGGAGTCTTAGCCCGGCCAATTCTGCCCCCCTGGCCTTATGTTTGAGACTCCTGCACTATATAATTTCCTATTTGACGTAAGATATGAAAACATAACAGCCATAACGAAAACTCTAGAACTGTTTGGATTCATTTATAACCATGAAAACCTAAATAATAAATTAACACTTAGATAACAAAACGTATTGCGAACTAATCTGTGCATTCAGAACAATACTAAGAAAACTTGCATGTGTGGGATTTGGATGTGTTTCCCACACTCACTGCATAACAGCTCAAGCTCCCTTGCAGTCTTATGTCAGTTCTTTTGAACTCTATCACCACTGTCCTTTGGAAAAACAAATACACACATGTACAGTTTCACCTCATCACTTATTAATTCAATAGTAAGGTTTTCAAGTACTATAACAGTTCTCCCAAAGCTAGTATGAAATTGTCTGTAATTCTATCCATCTATTCTCTTTCGCTTCTAAAAGTGTATCCCAGCTGCCATAGGGCGAGAGGTATGAGCTACAATTAACTGACAAAAAATGTCCAGATGAGGATAGTTTTACTGCTCTGAAATCTAAATTACTATTAAGACAGAGGATTATACATACAAAAATCGGATATTTTGTCAGTTACGGATAAATCATTCTAAATGTATTAAATGACCTCTGTCTCCAAAGGTCCTTTTAAAGTAATTCATAAGTTTCAGAAATTGTAGTTTCAAATTTAAGGTGGAAACTTGATCCTTTTGTTACATATCAAATTATATCTTATTTGTATATCACCTAATAACTGTTACAAAATAGTAACACTTAATGTGTTACTGCTGGAATTTCTGACTTTGCCCCTGGAGATGAATAAAGTATCCATCTACGTATGTATTGAAAACTCTTCTATTTCCAGTTTGACTAATATAAAATTCTTATGGCTTATACAGGAAATTTAAACAGATTTTAAATTATTTTTCTCCTCATTAAAATAAATTAATACAAGAAAGATAACCAAAGAAATTAGTGGAAAATATCAGCTTTTATTGCCAGTAGGAATTTGACTATATGAGAGAATATGATGCATTTTATTACAACATGAACTTTTGCATCAACACGTTAAACCAAATCTTCTTTAACTTAGTTCTTCAATCAGCTTATCGCTATCTTTTCTCTTCCCTTTCTGTAAATTCTCAACTTCAGTCTTGGCTTTCTGCATGCTGTTCCTTGCAATCTCTCTTTTTCTGTGTTCGCTCCACAGCTCAACTGCCAGTCTATGAATCTGATGTACATTGTCCAGCACCCAGGCTTGAAAGAATTCACACTTCTTGCTTGCCAGGAAGTACTTCCGTCTCTTTTCCACTTCCTCTCCATCTTTAGACAGGGCCATTTTGGCCCGGGAGAGCACAGAACGAAGTTGACTCAAGGCTGCCAGGGAGTATCCAGCAGCATCCTTTCTGTCTCTGCCAGTCATGATGTGAGCCACGGCCTCCATGGCCCTGGCAGGGGCAAGAAGGTCCTCCTTGTCAAGGTAACCTCCATCTAAAATGAGAGCTTCTCCACAGCCTAAGGCCTCTTGGAGAGAGGTGAACACCTTGCTTGAGTTCAGTGCCTCAGACAGAGCAAGAATCATGTCACAGAACTCAAACATCAGTGAATCGGTGTCACCGTTAAACAGGCACAGGGTAAAAGCATATCCAAAAAGTGCATTCACTAAACCATAGCAAACCAGAGGAGAAGGATTTGGACATAAGGAACTCAGCTTTGGAATTTTTGAAGAAATTAGGGGTACTGCTGAACTTCCTTTGCCTTTGCTCGTTTCCTTCCCGGTTCCTCCTTTCAAGCTTTTTGGCTTTGATTTGATTCGTTTCTGAACACCTTGTGAGGTTTTCACTCCATTATCAATGTCCTGCTTTTCCATAGTTGTCACAGTTTCTCTTTCCTGTCTGCTTACTTCTTCCTCAAGCACTTCCACCAGTGCTCTGCCTCCCTCCTCATGTTCCTCCCACCATGGCTTCCAAAGGGGAACCAGGCCACCAAGAGCTCCATCCTTCATGAGACTCACAAAACTCTCTTTCTCTTTGTTGTTGAGAAGTTCCCACAGCTCCTCTTCTGAAAGTTTGTCAATCTCCAGCCCTGAGAGCCGATCAGCCAAGTCCAGCTCTCCTTGTGCACTTTCAGCATCCTCATCAGTGTCTCCAGGAATCAGCGCACCTCCTCCAATCTCTTCAAGTTTTCCCAAAATATCCTCAATCTCTGTTGCATTCTCTTCTCCAGACTGCTGAAGCTCTGCTAACCTGGCCAGGAGCTCCACAGCCTGCACTTTCTCAGCTGCCTCTCCTTCCCTATCATCTGTGTCATCTGACACAACACCCGCCTCTTTTAACAAACTCTCCATCCCCCCTTGTGTCATTTCTGCCTTTTGTTTGAGTCCCACAAGAATCTCCTGCATTTTCTTTCTCCCTTCAGTCTCAGTTGTCCCCATTTCCTTCAGCTCCTGTAGAACAGACTCCTTGTAAAACTCTTCAGAGCATGCAGAGTGATCAGGGCTCTTGTAGCACTCCAGGCCACAATACTGCAGGTTACACCTGGGACAGGTGTAGCAAGGAGGTTTACTTTTACACAACATGCAAAGTCCACTTCTTCCAGAGACACCACCATCCTCTGGAGCATTATCATGGCTCCTGGCAGGTGTGAGAAGCTCATTTCCAGACGTAGCTCCTCTGTGCGGAAGCAGAATGCCATCTCTGGTCACTGTTTCGGACTCCTCATCCGTCCACTCCTCCTTTGGACCGATGTCTGTGAGAAGACTCCTCACGGACGGAGGCAGTCCCCGTCTAATTACTGGATTCATTAGAACTGAACCGACACGCGGTTTTGGAAGAAATCAGGAGAGAGCGTTATGGTGCAGGAGCAGTAACCTACAGATATGGAAAAGGCAGGTTAGTTTCGATTAACGACACTTGTTAAAGTGCTACGAACGGAAAATGCATATTTTGCGCAGCGTCCATCATTTATCAGCTTTAAAAATACTTTAAGCATCGCCAGAATGCTTTCATAACCTTATAGCCGTTTCTTTTTTAATGATAAATGCTCTACTTACTTCACAGCAATTCGCACTGGCATTTGTTTTCCCTCTCACGCTGCCACGACGCCTTTTGATGACGTAGAGCTACGCAGTGTTCAGCGCTGCGCTGACTTAAGACTGCAGTTTTTGTGATATTGCATAATAATAATTTGCATAATTACTGGATTGTTTTTATCAGTAAATCTACATTAATAGGATTACAGGGAGGAAAAACTGGGTAATCAATCCAGTTTTAGAAGAAAATCATGTATTAAAGTAGTTTGCATTAAGAAATTTTTTAAAAAGCAAAAATGTTCACATTTACTGAAACAAAAGATGTAGTGATGCAAATTAATTCAAAAATTCTTATCATTCAACATCTTGAAAAAACAGTATTCATCATACTTTAAAGACATCATAGTATCATATAATCCTACTACAACATTTCGCTCTGGGGCTGATGGCTTCTGGTTCCTAGAGCTTCTGAACGCAGAATGGGAGGCAGAGTCTTATTTTCCCATGGAACCAGCTCTGATTTTGGATTCTGGTGACAGACACCCACTCTGCTTATAAGATTAGGCTTAACACTTTACTTTTTGAAAATGCTTATAGTTAGGGCTCGGTCAGGTGATCCTGAACCATCTCTTACTTATGCTGGAATAGGTTTTCCTGCAATGGGACTTTGTGTGATGCAATGAGAATTTCTTCTCGACTCTGATCTTCCTGCTCCACATGTGTTCATACACCACCATGTATCGTTAGATTTTATCTTCTCTTTCCACCACGCCACTACGCTCCTGGCACATGGCTACCTGAGCCTGGACTGTGCAAGGTTTCCTTCTGTTTCTTCTTGTTAAAAGTATGTTTGTCCGTCCCACTGTTGCCATGTGCTGGCTCACAGCAAGTCTGATTGTTGGGGTTTTACTCTTATAGTGTCTTTACTTTACAATTTAAACCGACTTAAGGAGACTGATGTCATATCTGAAACTAACTGAATTTTCCTAATTAGGTGCAGGACACCCTGGGTAGCTTCAGGGGCATTTCCAGTCAGTCAGAGAGGCTAAAGGTGAATCAGAAGATTTTATCCCAAAATAAAAACCAAGCAAAAGCACTTGAAAATTGGTTGTAAGTTCAGCGATATCAATTTTCACAGACCTCCATAAAAGAAGACAGCAAATAAACTAAATGCTTGATGAGCGCCAGCATAACCCTAGGGCCTTCTTTTAGCGCTTCGCTTGGACAGGTTTCCAGTCTATCTAGGGCTAATGCAGAGAGAACCACATGCATTCATATACAGCCAATTCAGAATCACCAGTTAACCTAACATGCATGTCTTTGGACTGTGGATGCATTCACACAGAAACCCCCATCTGACCAAATTATAGTAGGATATGGTTCCTGCTCCTGCTATTAACAACACATTACTTATTTGGTTTACTTATATGGTTTAAAAATGTGATGACAAAATTAAAGTAAGATTTGATTTCTGTAAAAACAATATACTTTTATAACCAAAATGTATTTTTATGTAATGAAGGTAGACTAACAGGTTTTAATATCATATATCATTTAGCAAATATGCCGTTTATAGTGAAAACATAATGAGAATATTTATTTAACATTAATGCTGTAAATAATTACTTTGGTCTACACTATGAATTTTCAGTTAATCTTCATATTTTTAATCTCAGATTAAGCAGATAAAGCAGGATTATTTTAAACTATGCCTTCTATCAGCTCCTCATTTGATCCACTGTCTTAAATAAGTTGTTTTAGACGTTTAGATGTTCTTACTGGCTGCCTGTCCAAAACAGAAGTTTTAAACAGCGGGTGGGCGGAGCTTCAGCCATAAAGCTAGAGATGTGCGATTGAGATTACCATCATTTGCCACTCTTACTGACATCACAATGAGCCAAGTCAGTAAAAACTGACTAAAACATACTGTTGAAAATATCTGAAGCCTGAGCCTGCTTGTACATATGGACTACTGAGCTATTAGAACATTTTCCCAAAAACTCTTGTAGAAAATGGATTTATGGAAAATAGAAAAAATAGAGGAAAGCATACAGGTACTCTGGCATCTTTCCAATACATGCTGGTTAACTGGTGATTCTAAATTGTCCACAGGTTGTCTGGGGCCCTATTTGTAAGCACTGGGTGGCTTTTTCAGAGCCCCATTTCAAAAAAGGCTATTTTTTTTGTGTAATCATGATTGTAAATGGCCTGTATTAAATGGCCTGTATTTGTATAACGCTTTACTAGTCCCTAAGGACCCCAAAGCGCTTTACACAACCAGTCATCCACCCATTCACACACACATTCACATTCACTGCATTTTAATTGATTTGTAAATTGATTTGCATAGATGCGGATGTGAGCTAATGAATGAGTCAGTTAAAAATGACAAGTGAATTAAAAATGTAAATAATTGCCTCCCTTTAAACATTGGAAATTAAATGTCCTAATATTTTAATAGGATGTCTCCTTTTTAAACCTGACTTTTTGTGTGTGTGGCATGCATGTCTGAGTTTGTTGTGTGTGTCTTCCTGACTGCACTGTGTGTCTACATCTCCCGTAGGGCTGTTTGCTATGAGGTGATTGTCTCCTGTAGGGGGGTCAAGCATGGTAAAGGTCATGCAGGTGGGGAGTTGTCAGATGGCTGTCCACCCCTCACTGGGCCAAGGGGCTCTCGTGCCGCCTGTCAAAGCCTGTGGCGAAGCAGGGAGAAGAAAGGGTGTCTGGAGACGACGTGTGCCATGCTGTCTTGGCCCCGCCCCTGGCTGCCGTGCCAGCAGTTCTAGGTAGGCAGCTGCCTCCTCTTATCTCGCTTTTGCTTCTGTCTTATTCCCTGTGACATGTGTAGTACCCCAACACAAAAGCTCCATGACTTACTCACTGACTACTACACTGATGACAAGAAGTAATGCAGATTCTTATCCATGTTAGGGAGGCTTTCAGACCAGGCCCATTTTCATTCTGAGACTCCTTTAAAAAAAACAACAACTTTATTTTCCATTTATTAGTACAGATATAGAAAAGACATAAATAGTGTTTATGATGGTTCTATGGTTAGGGTCATAACCACAGGACTTCCCAGCGAAATGTTGTGTATTGCCTAGACTTATGGCTCCTGGCATAGATACAATCTTATAATTCTCAAATGATAATAATACTACCTAAAATACCCCCATTATTCATTACACATGTGCCATTTATGTGCCAACAAGGTGGAAGATTTTCTATACCGATTTAAATTGAACGCAGGAGAAAGTATATTTTAACAGAAGCATTATAAGAGGAGAAAGGACTTTGAATTAAGTAGATCAGCATCCCATGGCACTAGCTAATATTATGTGGGTCAAATATGGACTAAATACCACAACATGCCTGACATTGGGGCAATATAATGTTAACTTATTGCTGAAATGAGGTAGCCAGAGTCATCTTGAGTCAAAGACAACTGTAAATACAGTCCGTGGTATCTATCCTCTTATACCATGGTCTACAGACTGCAGGAAACTCTGAATTGTCCTCATAAAGATAGATGTATACACACACACACACACACACACACACACACACACACACACACACACACACACACACACAACCCAGAACAACAACAACAAAAACAAACAAACTACAGATTATTTGCACCAGCTGATAGGTGACAGGAGCAGCCTCTGGCCTTTGGCATGTCCAGCCTGGAATGTCCTGAAGCTGTAAGTAATGCTACACGCAGCAGGGTGTGTGTGTGTGTGTGTGTGTGTGTGTGTGTGTGTGTGTGTGTGGTGTGTGTGTGTTTGGAGCAAACGAGAGTAGACGTATGTTGATGTGGACTGTTCTGTCACCTGTCAGCTCAACAGGATCTGGCGTTATAGAACACCCAAAAGCAAGGCTGTGTAATGGTGAGTGTATTAAGGGTGGAGGGTCCTGCCTCTGTTAAATATCCGGCTTCCATTTGAGGAGCCAGAAGCCAGTGTTTCATTCTGACTGACAGAGATTCTCACACTTTTACTTCCTCTTTAAATCCCATTAAGTGTAATGCGTGGAACAATATTCTCAGGAACATGATGAAATTATTTTTGACCTAATATAAAATAGCAAAAATATCACTGGGGGTATTAAATAGTAAGAGAGAAGAATGAGAATGACTCCTTGTAAAACATTAAATAATATAAAAAATATCTTTTGCAGAAGTGTCTAAACTGGGATTACAGCAGCACATTAAGTTTTTGGAGAAAAACAAATGAAACAAAATTAATAAAGAGAATCAACATAGATACAATAACAGTATATCAGTCAATACCCAGTTACAAAGATATTAAAAACATGCTAAACCGATATACATTTTATGGATCGTTTAAGAAGTGCTAACATGTTTTTAAAGTTGTATGTTGGACTGTAATAACAGTGGGCACCATTCCTTCTGTTTTTGAGTTGTTCCCATCGTCATTGAGAAACTTGTACAACTATGATTGTATGAATGTGGTTTGAAAGTCTGTGTGTGTGTGTATGTGCGTGTGTGTGTGTGTGTGTGTGTGCATCAGTGTATGTCGCTGTGTTGGAACTGAAAGCTGACATAGCAACACCGTTTCCCCCCTCACCCTTTCATCTTTCCTCCACAAACCTTTTTTCATGAATGAGCTCCTGCTTCCACACCATGAGAGCATCAATGTACTCCTTCAATAATTCATCTCTGGGATCTATTATTTACATATCACTTTTACTTCATCACAAAAAGGCATCAATGCTCACCCACACACCTTTCCTCTCCCTTTCTCCCTTCCTTTGCCAGGTCACTCAATCCACATAAACAAATCCCTGTATCCCTGTTTCCTGGGCAGCTCCTCAGTCTGCCTCAGCTAGTGGACTCTACCTATGAGCATGTGCTTGTCTGTGTGTGTGTGTGTGTGTGTGTGTGTGTGTGTGTGTGTGTGTGTGTGTGTGTGTGTTTGTGCAGTGCAGCGTGTGATGTGCTAAAACACAGGTAGATGGGGCGGTAGCCTCTCAGTGACCTAAAGCGGCTGCTGACAGCAGTGACAGCAGAAACAAGCATGGAGAAGCAAAAAGAAACCTCACACCACTCTAGAAGTCAACTTTCCATGTGTCGCTGCACCTCTCAAAGCACGCAGGAAATAAAGGGTACAGTGTATCACGGTAGCCTACACCAGTAATTTCATGTACTATCCCCTTTGTTTACACCAGCGATTTTATGTACTGTAATTTTGCAGGCTTCAGAGTTTATACTTTTTCTGGTGGTTACTCAGTCAGTCATTCACTGGTTGTCTCTCTTTTTTCAGCATCATTTTTTTTACAATCTTCCACTCTAGATCTGTTTCTGTGTGTTTAAAAATGTATTTTTGTTACTGTCTAAAAGGTATAGATCTGAAATTGCTGAAATTTCTATGAATTCATTTCATTGCTGCAGAAACAGCAACCCCCCTCAACCGACTATTGATGTTTGTAAGTTTTAAAAGTTTTCATTTTGTTTGTCCTGTTAAGCTACAGGGCAGCATGCTGGTGTAGCAATTAGTATTGAGCCCTCATAGCAAGGTTCTGGCTTTGAATCCAGTTTGTGGCCTTTCTGTGCCCCTCTGTGGGTTCTCTGTCTGAGTGGCTCCAGCAATACAAAGATATGCACATGAGGTTAATTGGTGATTCTAAAATGGCCAAAGGTGTCTGTCCATCTGTGGAAAGACAACAGGTCCAAGGTGTCCCTCTCATTCAATGTCAGCTGGCATAAGCTCCATCCCCCTGTGTGATCCTGAACTGGATAAGTAGAACAAAATTGAGGGCTGGCTGAATGGATGGATGATGAGCTAGAAGCTCTTCAATAATCCAAACTCTGTCCTTCACATTATTATGCTGTTTGCCTTTATATGCATTTCTAGATGTTTCTGGAAGCCTTTATCATCACAACAAGGTTTAAAGGCAAAAATCAAAATGCATTTAATTAATTTCATTTCAAAGTTTTTAAGGTAACAAAATAAATAGAAGATAATAGAAATGCGAGAAATACATTTAATGTTTATTTATTTTCTTTAAGCATATCCTTATTTTGCACACAAACAGATGTATACAAAACACACCCAAACCATGTGAAGGCAGAAAGCTACATTTATCAAAATGCACCCCAGTCAAACCGACACTCAAATCTTTATTTGTGGTTTATTGTATCATGAATGGCTACGTCTCAGTCTCCAATCCCTCCAGTCCACTGCCAATGTGCCTCTGGGCAAGATATTGAACCCCAGATTGCTCCTGATGCATACATCGGTGTGTGTTAGTTAAAAAGAGTGCTATTAGGATAGCCACTGTATTTTTAGTTGACAGACCAACAAGATAACAGATTTGATTTATTGGTAAGAATCTGATACAAAAGCTGAAAGAAAAACTTATAATTATTATAATTAAATAACGTATGGTAGTATTGCATGTGGGGGATGTCATGAAAAAAATTCCAAACTTGAACTGAGGAAACATTTTTTATCTTCAAACTCACAGTAAATAAAAAAGGAAAGAAAAAATGCAATATAACATACTGTATTTACTCATCTCTACACTGCACTTTACTCTGGGTTAAATTTGAGGGATGTTTTTATAGATATGGCACACAAAAAAGAAGAAGTGCTGGGAAGGTTTTCAGACTTGCCTGTAGATTTTTCACAACAGCAGGTTGTGTAACAAGTAAAAAGCCTTAGGGAAAAGCGCTTGAGACATGCCTATCCTCTTTAGAGGAGAGATAGACATGACAAAAACAAGTGGACATTCAAAGCCCTTAACAAGCAGTGGTTAGTCATTACAAGCTCAAGTTGCACAGGGACAGAACTTTATTTCAGATGTTAAAGGAGATCCCAGAAATTTAAAAAAGTCAGGCTGAATTACTCGGAATATTTTCCTTTTAATGGGTTAGTACAGATCATAATAACTCATCCAGTTTAAGCAGTATATCTGTATCTGTATATATATTTAATATATATCTGGAACACAGTACAAATAACACATGAAACTAAAACAAGATATCACTTTCCTGTGTTTCTGTTTCCTCTCTGTCTTCTTAAGCCATGAGAAATAAGCTTCCTACTTTTTTTCCCCTCTACTTGCCCTTGTCCCTCTCTCTTCTTCTCTATCACACCATTCCCGCAGGAGACTGACTGTGTATCGGTGTATCACCCGCATCCATCTCTCTAACCTCCAGCCCTGCCTTCCCTCATCCCCACGAGAGGGAGCAGCAGATCAAGAAAAGGGGAAAGATTCGTGGAAGGAGGGAGGGAGGGAGCGAAAGAGAAGTGTTTCTGTATCCCAAAGGATTGGTCTCTGTCTGTCTAAATCAGGAAGTGAGAATGTGACGGCAGGAGAGACAGAGCAGAGACATCCTTTCAGTGTGTGTGTGTGCACCTTGTTGAGCTGAGGTGTCATATATGTGAAGATCACAGCTTCACGCTGGTGGCAACCAGGGATGATGCTCTAAATCACTGAAATGCCAGAGACAACCGTTGTGATATGGGCCGTGTCTGTGTGTGTTTGTGCACGTGAATGTCTTTTGGGACGTTTGATGGAGATTAATACTACTTTTAGAGTCCAAAAGTGAAAATGTTATCTAGTATGTCACCTTGGGAAAAAAAAAGTGTGTGACATTGTCTGATATAGACACACACACTCACTTGCACAAGTGGTCTAGATCACCAGTTCTCAGCCTTTTGTGTCTAGTGTATTTGAAAAGCCTGAAAAGTGAACTGAAGCACCCCTTCACTGACCATCCATGAAACTCTCATGTTGAAAATGTGATCATTTTAATTGATTTTTTTTGTTATTTAACAACAATAATAATTTAAAGCACAAATAGTAGCCTCGATTTTTCAAGCATGCATCTATTCATTTTAATTCCCATGATATTTATTTTCATTACAACCATTTGTCCATGCTTTTTTATGTAAATGTAAACAAATAAACAAAACACTACTATGTTTTGTTTATGTTTTATTTTGGTTATCTATAAATATTCTCCCCATCTTACTAAGTTTGGTTGGGAATCACATTATTCATAATGCTCACTATCCCCAGCATATGCACCCACACACAAACACACCTAGCAACATAACATTCGCTGCCTTCCTTGGATGAATAATTAGATGGACACGGAGCTGTCTCTCTGTTTTCCCCTCACACATTAAGCCACATGAATGTAGGCCAACTCACTGTCGACTTCACTTGCCTCTCATCACAATCAAAACAACACATAGATGTTGTCTTCTCTTGTTCATCAACCTCTGTCTATCCCTTGTTACCTCTATCTATCTTTAACTTTCTTTTTCATGAGGTGTGAGTCACAAAGAATTGTCTTGCAGATCAGCAGCACAACTGTCCCCGAGAAGAGGCAACATACACAGACTCTCACACGCTGACGTTGATATAGTCATAGTCACATCATTATATCTGCATTAGCAGGGAAAGCCCTTCACGCTCCAACACCTACATGCCTTCAGTGCAGCGTCTCATGTGTGTTGTAACTGATTTACAGTGTCCCTGTTCTATCTTGACAGATCATGCTCAGGAAATATGTAGTACATGGCATATTATGTTTGTGTCATATACTTTATATATAGCATAGCTCTGACTTTTGAATACATTTCTTTAATTGAGACCAAGAAATAACCAGAAAAGTTGGTGTATTGAGATAAAAGGAATATATATAAGCGGCACGGAAAGCTGCTTTTATAGTTGCTATTTAAGCACGGTTATAAAGTTTGCTGAATAATGAAAGAAAAAAAAAAAAAACGCAACTAAAGACAAAAATGTCTTATTCAAATTCAAATGGGAATTTATACCCAGCACATCATTTTGACAAATTCCTACACCTTTATTTTTATCCTTTTTAGCATTTTATCTAAAAGACAATGAGAATTGTGGCGATTTGGACACAAAATGTAAATTATAACCATGGATAATAATGATATTCCACTATTTATGCCACATCTTACATACTGAGCTCCTTTTGATTGACTTAAAACCCCCATTTGATGGCAAATCTAGTTCTTTGTAACTAACAAAGTTATCATTAATGTAAAACTGGAATGAGTTCAACTGAGACACTGTCGTGTGCAAAAGCCACATTTTTGCATGCTCATGTTATAAATCTATCACTTTGAATAGCAAATAAGAGTAAAGTACAGACCAGACAAAAATCCTCTATCACTAAAAGGTATAATACACAAATACAGGCAAACATATGAAAAATGGGTTATGTGACTGGGCCATTACCTAAAGCAAGGTAAAGCAAGACAACAGATGAAATATTGAGAAGGGACAGGGGAGCACTTGGCATTTTGGGCACGCACATTATCACGCACTCGTACTGGGTTAGTGTTAGCTGGAAAAGGTTGTGCGTTAGGGTCTTTGACAGTGCTCTGACCCTGGCTGCGATGTTGACATTAGTGGACACATCACCTCTGCTTTGGGAAAAGGCCGACGGTGAGACCGCCCTCAAGCACAACACAAGGTTCTCTGTGTGAAGCACATGCTTATAGGCTTTGTGAAGGTAGAAGTATTAAATCAGTAACCTCTGCATCTCAAGTTAAAAAATAACTGTATAAAAGCAACTTTTCATATTCATCGTAGCTTTACAACACAATGACAAAGTCTGGATATTTTACTTTGCTTGAGCCTTTGTGTGACTTTACTTTCTCATCGCTGTCATGTGACATATCAAGTTTTTGTCTTTCACAGATTGCTGTGCCTATGCTGGAGGACTGCGTGAACAGCAGAAGAACAGCAAAATGCAAAGAAAGAAGCATGTAAATGAATAACGCAACGCTGATTCCAACAACACGTCTGTCATCGACAGTGGAGACGCGGGTTCTCTCAGCCGTGACATGGAATTGGTGAGCAGGAAAAGATGGAAAGATCAACAAGAAAAGCAAACTAATAGGTAATGTTTGCTTTCAGCTTTAACCCTAACAATCTGTCACTCTTGTCTGTGTTGTTGTTTCCTTAACCTCTGCGTCTTCTCCATATGTTTGTCTGAGCACATATGTATGAAAACCAGAGACGTCTCTGCTGTATGGTGTGGAATGTCAGGCTTGTCTCATCAGATTAGGGTGCAGTGAGGAGGATGGTGCCTACAATTGTACTCAAATGGAGGCACCTCAGCGATGCATACTACAATGCCACCACCCTTGATCTCCCCCACACCGCATGTCCTTGGCACTTTTTAGTTTAAGGGTCTTTGTTCCCCTAGGGTTAGGGGTTAGAACTGCCTCTAAGAAAACTGGCCTGGGGCAACCTTGTACAAATGAGTTTGCTTTGAAGTCGATGATGATGTGGCATTTTACTATATAGTAAAATCTATCCCTATGTAGCTTTTTGCTTTGTTGCAGTTTGTGCTTCAGCTCAGTTTACAGTCCGCTCCCTCCAGCCTCAGCATAAATAGCCAATTTGGCAAAAAACTTTATATAATTTATCTGTAAAACTGTTTTTCTCTCATTCCCTCATTACTCGTGTTTTCCTTCCACTTTTCTAATTTCCTGCATCTTCTAGCTTCACTTAGATTTTCTCTTGACCCCTGGCATCCATCCATCTATCCACCAGCCCTTTGGTGTCTTGTCCATCCCTGTATTTGTCTCCTGTCTAGCCTCGAGTCACACTAAACACAACCTCCATATTATCCTCAACCAATCACCTCTCTATCCTTGGGCCTGACGGTTGCAGGTAGATGTAGCAGGTCTGTCACAAGGTGGCAAATCTGTCATTTGCTGTGTTGTGCACGTGTGTGTTTCTATGTGTTTCAGTGCGGGTGGGTGGGCAGATGAGCGTGTGTATGTTAAGAGGGGCATGAAGACAGCTGTCATGCTGTCTCAGGATCATATGCTGGCTGTCAGAGATGCTGTAAAGAAACTGACATCCAAACCATGCAACACACATACACCGCACATGAACACACAGAGAGAATTTGGACATTTAAAGCTATTTGGGGATTTTTAGAAATACAAATAAATATTTTAAAATGTACATTTTTCAGTGAAAACAGTGACAGTGAAGTATCCTTGCGCCTTAGGGAGGCTGAGCTCTGCTCTGAAACATCTGTTGACAGAGAGAAACATTCCCTATCACTAAAATATTTTGATTCATTATTTCTGTTCATCAAACAAAGCAGTAAAAAGTGTTCATAAACATGACATGACTTGCGCTGGTCCTCACATTTGATGTCCCCCTTTTTCAGGTCTTCTCCAGTCTGCTTTGTGTTTGTTTTTTAGTTTTCTCTAAAGTCTGTGCATGTATAAGAATGTACGCATGTGCCTCTGCTTGTGTTTGTGTGTGCATTAATAAATGTGCTCATGCATGTCTACATGTAAGACTGTGTTGGGGGATTTCTCAGGAGAAGGTGAATGTCTCATTTTTTGGTCCCCAGCCTGTCCAGGTAAATAACACATTCACACACCAGTGGGCAAACCATCGACCTCCCCTTTCACGCACATCACCCTTTTCTCGTGTACACTATTGATCCCTCACACTCTTCTCTTCTCTTCTCTTCTCTTCTCTTCTCTTCTCTTCTCTTCTCTTCTCTTCTCTTCTCTTCTCTTCTCTTCTCTTCTCTTCTCTTCTCTTC
>NW_024582407.1:1532468-1601490 GCF_018398535.1 Haplochromis burtoni | reverse complement strand
TCTTCTCTTCTCTTCTCTTCTCTTCTCTTCTCTTCTCTTCTCTTCTCTTCTCTTCTCTTCTCTTCTCTTCTCTTCTCTTCTCTTCTCTTCCAAGCTACCTGGTGGTATTTCTTTCTGATGTCCAGTGAGACAGGGGAGCCAGGCAGGTCTCCACTGGCCACAGTGCAGCTGTCATTTCAGGTTAAAGCAGGCGAGAAGTGGCTGAGGAGGAGGTGGAGAGGAATGAATAAGTGAAGAGGCTGCAGACTGGACTCATGTTAAATGTAGAAAGGCTAACAGGCCAGACTGCTGTTGATTTCTCTCTCTCTCTCTCTCTCTCTCTGTGTGTGTGTGTGTGTGTGTTAGTGTGTGACGGAGAGAGTGAGAGAGAGAAAGAGACTGAGTATGATTCTACATGTGCACATGGGCGATACGGAGGACCTGCTGCCTGTCCCGCTGAGCTTCCAATTAGCACACACCACTAGAGCAGGACACATACACACAGAGACACACAAACACACACGGAGGACCCTAGAGAGAGGCCTCAAACCTGCCTGTCAGCTGCTGTTAGATCACACTGCACTTAGCTGACACAACAAAACACACAAACACCTACACACTTATATGCAAAGTTTTACAGTGATTAACATTCAAGGATAAAACCTGCGTTCATATTCAGTTAAAGTTGAGGGCGCACTGAACTGCTGCTGATCTGGTTGCTCGTGACAATATTAAAAGTTACGAATGTGTTCATAAAGAATAGGAAAAGTATTTAATTTAAATTTGCTTCAAGTTCTCTCGAATCCTTCTATCTAATGTATGCGAACACACACACACTAACACAATATTATCACACAAAAACCTTCGCTGCACCACCTATTTTGTCCTTGTACATATTTTAATGATGCCATCAATAATGGACACGTTCTGAGGACAGGCAAAATAGGACCTTGCAGCGCTGCCACACACGTATTCAGACGTGCATACGCTCACAAAATGTGGGTCAGGCTGTGAGATTTCTTAATCTTTAATTAAGAATATCTGCTGGTTTGTCAGTGAGCCCATTAGTGTGCCCTTTGCTGGTGAGCCTCCCTCTCTACAATTTGCTCAGCCTTCTACTACCGAACTGTTTTCAGAATAACAAGCCTGCGCTAGATCAAATAAAAGAGAGCTTCCTTTTATTGGTTTGTATATATATATATATATATATATTTTTTTTTTTACTAGATTGGATTAGTAGCCTGCCTGGTATTCGTTTAGAATAATTTTAGCACAGGTCTCAGATGCTTAAGTGTGCGTGAAACCTAATTCTAATGGTCTTCGCCATTTTGATGATATGATATTGACATACGGGGAAACTACATATAATAAAATCACATCATGTGTGATAAATTCAGTGACGCTGAACTGATTGCAGTTGAAAAGTCTTCCAATTCTGCTCCAGCAGAGTCATTAGAAAGCATCAGCCAAAGAGGCCTCTGGTAAGGACTGGGAGATGAGATAAATTTAATCTCACTGCACAAGAACACTTCAGCAACTTGACATGAAGCATAGAGATGACAAAGGTCATTATGAATGGCAAAAAATAACAGATTGTGTCCCACTCCTAGGTCCTTCCCAAGGCTGACATCACCATCTTAGTACAACCACTCATCAAGGTCACGAGTCTTTTTATGCAGCCCACACCACCTCCAGTTCTCGCCTTGAACTTTGCATCTTAAGAGCATCTTTCATTAAAGCCAAAACAAATCTACCTTGGTGCGTTCCCTCGGGTGTGATTGACGTGACACCACAAGCTCAGGGCCAAGCAGAAATGAAGACTGAGAAAGAGCTCGGGCAGATGATGAGGACGAGGATGAACTGAACGCAGACACAGAGGTGGTGGCCTTCTTCCTGCCTGCTCAGGGAGAAGATTGTCCTTGCTTTGTTAAATGATTTCTTCCAGCTGAACTCTTCCCCCAATATCAGTCAAAAAGAGATCACACAGAGAAAACGAAGATTGCATGTATACCCAGAGTTCCCCGGGTCACCTTGGCATACAGCTCACGCAGTAAATCAATCCATTTATTGCCATTTCAATAACCATTCAGGTTATTTTTGTCACTAGATGCCGTTCACTGTCCAAGTTACAGTCAGAAACTCACAAAGTATTCTTTATATTTTCCAAGATGTGCACATTTTATAACTGTATTTAAATGTAAAAATGAGCTGGTTTGGAAGCCAGTTCAGTTTGATTGAGCTAATCAACACAAATACAGATGCAATTTAAAAATGACTCACTTGTGTAAGGAAAAAATACCTTTTAATGCTGCCCATAAATATTTTGGTGGGCAGGATGATGTGCAGACATACCCTAGAGTAAGTTTCTTTAATTCATGCCCACCTGCCTCTCCTGGCATTTAGGACAAGAAACTGATTGAGCATTCAACCTTTTAAAAGATTTTGAGACCATCAATTTTATATCACAACCCAAACGTGCCTTTTCGACCCCTTCGTGCATGTATTCGCTAGCCTTACCTCTTTTTCCCACTAGATGGAGGTGTGATACTTCCACAACACTCCTTCATCCATGACGCAGCACAGAAAGTAAACTCACCCAGAGGTCTAATTTACAAACTCAGGTCAACTTCTGTAGAGGTAAATACTGAAGATTCTGTATTGTGAGGATTTTTAGGTCAGTATAGCTTGATGTTTGCAATATTTTAATTTATGACCTGGGAGATCTCATGTGTTAAAGACTGAGCAGCTATAGCACAGTGAAATGGCATTAACGCCATGCTCAGAGGCAAATCAAAAGCTTGTTCTACAGGAACATTAAGCCACAGATTTACTACCCTGCACAGGTTTAACCTGCCAGTCTGGAACTGAAGCGGAAACTTCAAAATCAACTGGAGAAAGACACAACGACCATGTTTTCCACAACAGAGTAAATTGAACACTTAAATATGATCCATTTACATATTGCTGACATTTAACTAATTTGTTCCCTTTCTTTCTTTCTTTTTATCTTTCTTTCTTAAATAAGGCTGATTCAAAATGTCACTTGCTGATTAATGGCAACATATGGCTGCAGCACCTGCCCTCTAACACTACTATATAAGCTATGAATGGACATGTTCCTGTGATACACTAAAACCTGTGGGTGTGTCCAAGCATGTGTCTGCTACTGGACGTTATCGGCATGTGATCAAAATAGTTTCTGTGTGTATCTTTCCCGTGTGTGTGTGAGATACTTTCACAGTATGACATATGCTTGAAAAACACATATGTCAGCAAGTGCTGGCATATGCGAATGACACATGAACACTGTTTTCACTACACGGGCATGCGTGTGTGAATTTATACATTGAGGGTAAGCCTGTGTGTGGTAGTAGTAATCCGCACCAGGCAGCTGCGCTCGTTCGTATTCAGCCCCAAGGCACTTCTAGGCCTACTTGCTGATTAGGGATCAGAGAGAGAGAGAAAGAGGACAGAGTGAAATGGTATAGAGCGGGGATGAGAGACAAAGAGAAAGAAAAAGGTCCTCTCTCATTTAGTAAAGAGTTTGTTAATGTCTATAATCCCATTAAGCAGGGGGAACAGCTTGACCCCTCACATAACATGCATTAATATGTATGGGCGAGTGTGTGGTTGGAGTGTATATTCTTTTTCTCTCATACAAACAACCCCAGACACTTGATACAGCGCATCCAGGAAAAGAAATTGATTGCCCTTATAAACAATTGATAAGGCCCTAATGTAACATTGCAAGCTGTTAAGGAGAATTGGAGCGGCGAGTCATGAAAATGACATGTAAATCAAATGAGCGTTGTATATTTTCAGGCACAATTTGCCAGCAATTATTGTGTTGACCTGGCTCCTCGGTTGACAAAAGAAACCTGTTCCCTCTGAGGAGCAGGAAATCAGCTTTTCAAGTGCTCTTGTGTTTGAAGAGTGGTGAGCAAGGCAAGGCGTGATTGCTGCACTCTGCAGAGAGGATCGCACATGGGGTGATTTCATACAAGGTGAGAGAAAGCAGTGAAGGCCAAAGCTAGTTGTTTTCTTTTCCTTCACAATATACATGCAAGCAGCACTTAACTCAATGTTATCTCAGCTAACTCACACTGAATCGATCCATGCTGAAAAAAATATGATAAAGAAGAAGATTCAGTATTAAAAAAAGAAAAGAAGACCCTCCAGCTTGTGGCCTCCTTCAACCTAAAGCCCCGATGGATGGATGGATGGATGGATGGATGGATGATATGTGCAAAATATAACCTGAATTCCAAAATGTTGGGTTGCTGTGTAAAATCTAAATAAAAAACAACATACAATAATTTGTGAACCTCAAATGTTATTCACAACAGAATCGTATCACAATAGAAAAAGTATTAAATGAGAAAATGTACCATTCTAAGAAAGACATGAACTCATTTTGAATTTGGTAGTAACATGTCTCAAAAAAGTTGGGGCAAGGCTATGTTTACTACTGTGTAGCTGTGGTAAACATGGGCTTCTGTTAACAGCAGACTGTAAACATCTGGGAACTAAAAGGAGAGGAATGTTGTCCCATTCTGGTCTCATATAGGACTAGTAGTCATGAGTCTTCTTCATCATATTTTTATTTTATTCATACTATCATGATGCACTAAATGTTTTTAATCGATGAAAAGTCTGAACTGTCTGAAGGCCAATTCAGGACCTGGATTCCAGAATTGAGGGTGGGGGTGGGGGGCTTTTTAAGTGAGCACTAATAAAAAGCCAGATGGTTCCTTTCCTCTTTAGTCTGGAGGATGTGTCCATGTTTTCCAAAAAATAATTTAAATTTTGATTTGTCTGACCACAGAACACTTTTCCATTGCGCCTCAGTACATTTGAATGTCACTTGATCTGGAGAAAATGCCAGGATTGCAGGATCATGGTCACCCATGGCTTCTTCTTTGCTTGATAGATGGCAAGATGAACTGCATTCAATGACCTTGATTGGAGGAAGTGTTACTGAGCCCCATGCTGTGATTTCCATGCTTGTTCTTAATGCACTGATGCCTGACTGCCTGAAGAACATGAACATCTAATATTGATTTTTAGTCTTGTCCCTTTTATATTGAGGGACATTATTCAGAAATTCTCTAAAAATGTATACACTCAGTTTTTTGCAGACTTGTTATCCTCTGACCATCTTGACTTCTTAGAAATTCTGCCTCTTTGTGATGTTCGTTTTTGAGATGTCCAATTTTAAAAAACAGATATTACTGGTATTACTTGTGATTACTTACATGTGTTCCCACTTAACGTAAATAGTTGCAAAATGTTTCTTCAGTTTCTCCACTTAGTTTTCCAGCATTTTTTTCCTGCCACCTCCTGCTGCCATCCCAACTTTTTTGAGATCCGTTGCTTCCATCTAATTCAAACCATGCCAATGTTTTCCATGAAATCAAAAAAGTATATCAGTTTAAACATTTGGTGCGCTTTATGTGTTCTATTGTGAATAAAATGTGGAGTTATGAGATTTGAAAATCACTTAATTTTGTTTTTATTTACATTTTACATGTCATTCGAGGCTTTTTTGGAATTGGGTTTGTATTTACATATAAGCAGCAGGATAGCTAACATCTTATGCACTGTATAATGCACTGTATATTAGATGTGATATAACACAGGATTTGCCAATAAGGCTGCAAATCCAAACTGAATTGGCTGGTTAAAACTAATTAATTGACTGCATTATTTTTACACAACCAGAATCAAATGAAATGAAATGACATGAAATAATAAGCTTAAAAACATTAAGTAATGTTGAATCAAGAAAACATTAAATAATAATAAAGTTACTCTATTTGGATTGTGTTGAAAAAAATTGCTACAAATCTTATGAACAATTATTTCACATAATAAACAGACCTCTTATCACTCTTGGATAGATTAAGGTTCTGTTTAAGCACAAATTTTCTTTAACTAATTTGTTTTATAAGATAAGATTACATTGTTTGGAAACATGTTGTTTGTCTTCTTTTTTGAGGAAGACTAGTGATGGTATACCTGTTCTGAGTTTATGAGTAATGCAGTACAGAGTACCTTAAAGAAAAAACAGCTTTCCTTACATGCATATTTTAAACTTGCTCTAAAATTTTGCATAAACTACAGGAAGAACTTTTGCTGCCAGTGGGAAATCTCTGACATACTCACTAAATTGTCATATACATTATTGATGGGATACTTTAAGTGTTCCCAATAACTTAAAAGTGCACAGAGAGACACAAAGGCACCAACGTGATGACGTCATGTTGAGCACAGTATATACTGCAAAAGAGAGGAAGGAGTGTTTATGTTTTCATTTGAAAATGAATGTTAAATTCACCTCCACATTAAATACGAACAAATTACTTTAATTGCAGGTCATCATAAAAGCACCACTGCCTCAACAATACCTTCTGAGTGCAACTGAGCAATTTATTTAAATTAATAAGACCCTCCACAGCCACCATGCCCGTTTGGGCTCATAGAGCTGGGCCCAATGGGCTGAGGCTCGTCAACAAGCACGCCCTAAAACACATCCAGCCATCACAGGCACGATAAACTAGTCGCTTGAATCACTGGGCGTGATAATGGATGGAATTTTGTTTCAACAAATAAAGTTCAACTTATTATTTAATTAGGCTGAAAGTTAATCTTCACTCTTTATTATCTCTAATGCATATAGACCTGTATTATAGCATATTAATATATATTAACAACTCTCACTCTATCATGCTATCATGTAGTTACCTGTGGTCTTACATTTATTTTAGTTGAAGAGAAGCTTCATATGTGAATATAGTTATTTACACAGCATGTAAATAAAGTTGGAGCAACATCTACAAACTGACAGTCATTTGTTTATAACTGATTCATTTAAAAATATTTTATAGATGAATTATAAGTAATTACTCTGTGTTAGTCCTGCCACACACTGTCCAGGGTGTACACTGTATGACAGCAGGATTAGGCTCCAGCCCCATTCTGCAACCCTGAATTGGATACGCAGAATAACATGGGTGGATTTAATTTAGTAGTAACAGCTTTTTGGTTGCCATATTGTTGAAATTCCTTCTCTGTCATGACACTTTGCTCACTGTTTGTTATTGGGAAATAAACTTAACTTACTTAAGAAAAAAAAATATTATAATGTCTATGATTATATCTAGCTTATTAAAATTAATAACCATGGCTTGATGAATTGATTGCCTTTAATGTTTTCAGAACATTAGGTCTAGAAGCTGAAGCAGTCGCTGCTGACCGACATCGATGGAGATCACTAGCAGCCCGATGCGCCGCCCGGCGTAGGAGGAACTAAGTGCTAAGTAAGTAAGGTCTAGAGGTAACTGATGTTTGATAATGAAAATTTCTTACTAATATTTACTTAATGGCTTGGAGGAATCGTCAGTCTGAAGATTGATGATCATTTTTTACATGGAAGATAATTTGAAGATAGTTTTTACGACTTAGCAACCCAAAAAGTTGTTGTGATATTAATTTGGAGTGGATTTAAAAAACGTTCACTATGTGATCCATAGCACAGTGGGTAACAAATGACTGAATTTACTACTTAGAATGTAAATTTCCATTGTCTATGTAACCATTTTGCCTCACACATTAGAGTTTCGGTTATAAAAGACAAACTTCAGTCCATTTCTTCCTAGATTTCCTCAAGGTGCAATTAACAATGTCTCACTTGGCCACAATATTAAAGCCACATGTCTAATGCCATGAAGATGTCCTGTATGTTGACAAAAGAGTTTGGATCAGTTGGGGTATGGACACCAGATCCCATGGTTGTTCTGTTTGGCAACTGGATATTTAGATCCTTTACTTCTTGTTCATTGCGAGGAGAAGCCTCCATAGACTTGCAATCTTGGTAGTTTGTATGCAGGTCAGAACCTAGTGCTTTTTGCAGGGTCCTGCTAGGGGTAGGCACAGCCTTTGGGGAGTGCCATGTGTTGCTTGACCTGTGGCTGTGATTAGGTAATTGGTAACACTGATACTTTCCATAGCTCAGTCCCATGAATATTGTAGCTAAAGGAGTAATTCTCTTTACTCCATTTGTCCTTGGCTTTAATATTGTGGGGGTGATCAGTACTAAGTGTTACAGGGCAATGGAACTGGCAACAACTAAATGGGGTGTTGCACCGTTTTTATCAATTACTTCCGAACTGTGCTATTTATGGCACGCAGGCACCTCTCTTCTGAAAACAGCATATGATCTGAGGAGAAATTATAAATCTCATAATCTCACCAAAGGCAAATAAAAGCTGGATTTTCACAGTTTATGTTTTTAGAGAAACAAATTGACTGGTACATTAGCTGACCAATCGTATCTCAGCTTCGAATCAGTTTTTATCCAATCACAGAAGAGAGCGATAGTCTTGCCCCTCCCAAAAACTGGATGCTGAAAAAGAACGTCATCTACCTTTTTACGTTTAGCTTTAGCAAAAATTAGCTAGGTGTTCAATCATAGATAAATCCTGCCGAACCAAGCGTATTTTCTTTTGAACCGACAGCCTAAGTAAGAGCGATATATTTGGCGCTCCCTGGTATTACAGTGCCAAACATGTATGTAAAAGCCTTACGTCGATGCAGAGACATGTTGAAAGGAGAACTGGTCGTGTGAAACGCTGACTAGCTTACTCAAAGCTAACTGACGAACAGGGGCCGAGAAGCGAAAGTGGCTAATATTAAGGACTGCTAAGCCTATCACAACAACGCTGGGTGTCTTAGCATTTCTACCGTGATCACGAGAAGAGGGGCTGATAGAGGGAGACTGAGAGTGAGAGATTCCTTTCATACGCAGTAAGTAACACTTGGTACTCGGAATGAGCACCGAATCTACACTGGCTAGCGACCCGCTAACGTGTAACGTTAGGCAAACAGTTTGACAACTGTGAACTTCGCTAGCTGGTTAGCTAGTGAAGTTAGCTAACCAGAGTGGCCTCTGTTTTAGGTAACGAGAATCGAGAATTGGCTTGATTTTACTTCAGGATCTCAAAGTACCGTTATTTATATGTCTTTATTGGGACAGGGAGTACGATATTGTCGTTGACGCCGGTGTAGCCACACTTACTAACACGCCCGAGCTCCATTCAGGTGATTTTCACATTAATTGGAGCGTTTCACGCACTTGTCAATATTCAAATGGGTATCAGCATCGCTCTGCTGGCGGATTAATGATTATCATTCCAACGTTTGGGTCTATCCATGTGATCCGAGAAGGTTTGGTTTGTCTTTATTTGCTTGTGGCATGTGTCGACAGTTTTTCTCCACTAAAATTATTTTTAATCTGATTCATGAATATTTGCAACAGGTGCGACTTACGTGGAACTAGTTTTAATGTGTAGCTTATTCTGGTTACTGCTTAGCATAAAGCTAGCTTTTGTTTTAAACGTCAACATGTTGTTTACTAACAATGTACGTAGTAGAGTCTAGGTTTATTTAAAGCTTCTATTCCCATTTGCTCCCATGAAGCTCCAGTACAGGGATTAACTTGTTTTATTGCCTTGTTGTGGGTACTTTTATTGGGTTGTTGGTGTGTGTGGCAGTGTGTTTGTGTGACGGTGTATTCCAGAAATGGCAGCAGCATCAGTGGCATGTTTGTGTTGGCACCTTGATGTGAAATCCTGCAATAGCCATGCTCTTTTAGCCTATGACTGCACTGGGTGCATGGGCTTGTCCAAAGGCCTTTATCTATACCCATGTGGTTACGTTAGTGTGAACTGAAAGGGTTCACACGCAGATGCATGCTCAGATGTAGTGGCAAGCCTTGAATAACTGAGAGATTAATTTGTGTTTCTGCTTATGTCTCAGAACAGGGTGATAGTATTGGTTAAGATTCTTGAATCAGCTTGTGGGGTTATGTAAATGCTGTGCACGTGTTTTTATAATGTATCCCAAAGGAACTGAAAGTGGTTTTAGTGCATGCTTAAGTACTCCTATGTTTAAAGTCCCTCATCATTTTGCCACTTCTGAGAGTTGAGAAATGATGAGAAAACAGAGGTACATGTACACAGTGCAATGCAAAAGTATTTGCTCCCTGTCTGATTTCTTAATTTTTTTAACCCATTTTTCACATTTACATGTTTCAGATCATGAGACAAATTTTAATATTAGACAAAGCTAACCTGAGGAAATATATAATGTTGAATCAAGAAACCACTTAAATAGAACCTGTCTGACAAAGTGAAGTAGGCTAAAAGAGCTCAAAAGGCAACACATCATGGTACGATCTAAAGAAACTCAAGAACAGCAGAAAAACAAAGTCACTGGCATCTGTCAGTCTGGAAAGTGCTTCGAAGCCCTTTCTAAAACTTTGGGAACCTAGCAGATGTTCCCAAACATCTGCTAGGTGTTTGGGAACACCTAGCAGATGTTCCCAAACATCTGCTAGGTGTTTGGGAACACCTAGCAGATGTGTTCACAAATGGAGAAAACTTTAAACAGTGGTGAAGATTCTCAGGGGCTTTCGACCAAAATTACTCCAAGTGCACATCAGTTACTCATCAAGGAGGTCACAAAATAACCCAGAACAGAATTGCAGCACACTCTGTAAAGTCAGAGATCATGATTCAACAATAAGCAAGCGACTTCTCTGGTGGTTTGTTGCTTCAGGATTTGGACAATGATCCAAAACACACCAGCAAGTCCACCTCTGAACGTCTCAAAAAAACCAAAGAGAAAATATAGGTTTTGATGTCGCCTAGCCAAAGCCCAGACTTGAATCCCTCTGGTGTCGCTGAATTAAAACAATTCTGCAAAGAAGAGTGGGACAAAATTCCTCCACAGAAAAAGCCTCATTGCCAGTTATTGCTGCCAATGCTGGCACAACCAGCTAATAGGTTTAGGGGGCAATTACTTTCACACATAGGGTCAGGTAGGTCTCAGTATTTTTTTTTTCCTTAATAAATTGAATCATCATTGTATTTAACCAGGTTATCTTTGTCTAATATTATAAGTTTGATGATCTGAAATGTGTTACAAAAATGGAAGAAAAAAAAATCAGGAAAGGGGGGGGGGCACTTTTTCACAGCACAGTATATTGCAGAGAAAGCACCTGCAGTCCAGTATGACATGACACGTGTACTTTCAATCTCTTTGGTCTGGACAGACATCCCCATCATCTGTTCAAAGGACACTTGTTCCAGGAAATTGACAACTTCAAAGATGAGTCAGCAAAGAGAGGGGGGATCTGTTTGTTTCACTTGTCAAATTTGTTTAAAAAAAAAAAGAGAAAAAAATCAGAAACTTTTTTGAGGTAAAGTTGTTTTAATCTTTTTAATCATAACTGAGAACAGTGTGTTATACCAGCTGTTCACTGCCTTCTTTATAAAATCATCAAACGTGGATGTGGCTAATGGGTACTAGCAAAAAGATGATTCATGGCTAAAAGTCAATATAAGCACATTAGTAGAAACTGAGCATTTACATGCCTGTATGTTGTGGATTTTCTCTTCAGAGATGGACTCAATTGTAGAGTTAAGCTATAACAGTCACAGCTCAGTTTGTTTTGGGTTTTGTTTTTTTTTTTATAAATATTGACTAGCTGCATGTGTTTGTTTTTTTTTGTTTTTTTTAATAATTTGTTTTTGGTATTGTGATCTAAGGTGGTCATAGCTTTCTTAGTTAAACTATGATGCCTTAAGCTTCAACTATTTGCCATTGCCATCTTGATATTTTGGTAAATCTGACAGTGACAGACATTTAACAACTTATCAGTCACAAGTTGTTGGCATATGTCGAATAATCGTCCTTTCCAAACATGAGCATAATTTGCAAAAGTTCAATTCATGATGCCCTGGAACTACTGTCAGTCTTCAGAATGGATTTTACTTAGTTCATACAACAGCAGAGCTGTTGGGCTCTGCTATGGGGTTATAGCAAATCTCTCCAGGTAGAGGATAGGAATATAAATCTGAACACAAATAAGATTTAAAAAGAAAAGTGAATACTTTGGGAAAGAAATATGACCAATGGTTACTTTTGAGGTGGTAATGCAGCCATGTCAGTTCATAAGAATAAATCAACAGCACTAAGGTGTTTCCTTTATTGAGTTAGCTTTGAAGTTGATGACTTCCATGCTTCCTTTAAATATGTTGCATTACAGTATAGTTGTTGGGTTAACTTTTTGTTTCCTAACTCCACTACTTTAGTTGTGTCCAACTAAAGAAAGGGTGCAGCAGTGGTATATTGTCATGGGCTAATATCCCATTCAGGCTTTTACTTTTTACCTTAATTTCCCCTTAATCAGCTCCTCAGCATGGTACAGCACCTCTACAGCAAGCTACACTGCTACCATGCTGCATTTCCTATCAGTCTAATATTATCATCATGTCTTTTTCCCCACACAAAACAACAGTACAGTAGTTTAGTAAGGTGATGCTGACTTCTAAGGGTAGATTGGCCATTATATCACACACTGTACCTTTCATGTCATCGAGTCAGGAGAGAGAGCTGTAAGACATTAGTAATAGTTCACTGTGTTAAGCCTGTGGTCTGCATTTGACGAGCTAATCTCACCCTGCGTGGATCCTATCAGCAGCTGACTGTTAAATTGAGTTAACTTGTTAAAGCTGTCCTGAAGCTGAGAGTGGTGGTTTTTCTGGGGCGCCTCAAACAGAAACCAGTGGGGAAAAACATTTTGGCCTAGTAAATCATAGCAAATCCCGCCTCTGCTTTTTTGTCACCTTCATAGACTACATGAATGTTCAGACATACATACATGTGGTAGTTCATGTGCAGTCACGTCTGGCCACTACCACTGTTGCTATGACAACCACTCAGCTGCCACTCCAAGCTGGGTAGCCATGGAGACATCAGACTTTGGGTGACATCAGTCTGTGGTGTACAAATTACCTATGCTGGTATTTATTTTTAATGAACACCAGTGGCCTGGGGAATTGGCAACTGCCAAAGATTTAGGCTTTTAACCAAACGGCAATTATCAGGACTGTAATAAAATATTTTTAATGAATTAAAAAAAATGTTTTAAGTGGTTCAAACTTGAATGTGTATCATATGCCAAAAAAAGTCAATTTTTTGGCATATGATACACATTCAAGTTTGAATACAGACTCTGCTTTACCTGTGTAAGCAGTCAAATGTTAAAGGCCCACTTTGAGCCAGGTATGGTACACGTGATGTGTATGTAGTTGCAGCATAGGTGAGAGCAAATAATGTTATTTGGTGATTGTGGAAATTGCTTTGATATCTGCTCAGTGTTGTGTGTGACCGCATTTGTCGTCAAGGTAATAATTCAAGTGTTCTGGACTACTGATGCTTTTCCTCCCTTTGATATGTGATCAGTGACCAAGTGTGTTTGTCTGTCATGCACCTGTTGAATATCATCTAAATTTTGGAAGTCACATCAAACGCTTTGATAACAAACCATTGGCAAGGTAAAGAGGGAGAAACTTGGAGAAGCATTATTTATATCTTAAAGATCAGAAGATTAAAAAAAAGAATTATTTTAAAAAAGGATTCTTTATAAAAATTAAAAACAGATTAGACTCCTTTCAATCATTATAGAAAGCAGAAGTTTGAAGGAAAAGTATTTTCTTAATTTCAAAAGTTTATCCCCTGGTTACATCATACATAATTTAAAAAACCCAAACCCTTGATCATTACAAAGAAGGGATCTTGTGGTTGTTTTACTCTGGGGTGTACTTTGCTGGCTTCTTATGGGTATGCTTTAGGGTTGGTCGATTGGACGAATATATCGACTATTGACAACAGGCTGAGCCTATCATTGATAGTTTTTACAAGGGCCATTTATTTATTTATTTATTTATTTACCCATGAGTAAGTTTGCTAATAATGGTGGAGCCTAATAGAAGCAGTCAACAAAAAAAAAAAAAAAAAAATGATAGCGCTGTTTTAACAGCACTGTCTTTCATCTGCGAGCAAATGCACCCTCTTCAGAGTGTGCCCAAATGCTTGTTGATAAAGCTACAGAAGCTGGTGATAGCCTAGCATACTTAGCTGGATGGTGGACACGTACATGCTCATGCAAGTTAGTCGTGTTTGAGTACTTTGCTCACACTATATGTCTGCACAAGTGGTACACCGCTTTGATTACATCCTTATGTTTACCTCTTTCATCTGGTTTAAAGAAAGCCAAAGAAATCCCAAATTGGTGGCTTTATTTTATTTTATTTTTTTAGTGCTGTCAGCATTAACACGCTGTCATCACGACTAACGCGATTAACAATGAACCCATCTGGAGCGTAAACTGAGTCAAAATCCCTGAAATGTCTCTGTCAACACATTTCGGCAGTTTGTCCAAATTTTGTTCATTCTGCGCTCCAGATGGGTTGAGAGCGTTAAAATCGTGATGACCGTGTTTAACCCGCGTTAATGCTAACAGTATATATATATATTTTTAGTTAGTTCGTCTATGTTTGGACTTCTTCTGTATTGTAAACTCGCAAATCAGTCCGTGCATGATTACATTGCCCCACCCATGCGCGAATACATCACCCATCGGCGAAAATTTTGCAAACACTGCCATATATATCTTGCCAACTAATTTCACCTTGTATCAGCCAGCAGCCACTTGCAGTTGGTTGGGGAATATGTGTTTTTGAGATGTTACAGGCAAATTTCTACGACAGTAGGACTGGAGCTTTAGCTATAAAAATGAAATGAGATGCACCTGCCAGTGCACAGCTCAAACTGTTACTTGATTGTAGTGCTGTCACAATTGCTCAAAAATCACATTTGCTTATTATTCATTCATTAATTCCAAAACAATTCCCAAAGAACCAAACTATTTGACTGTGCGCTACTTTGACACACAGTAGGGCTGTTCAATTAATCAAATGTTAATTTCAAGTACAGTTTTGGCTTCCAGCAGTTAAACAGCATAATATAGATAAAGTGTGATGTGTGAGTGAGGTGCATGCTGTCAGCCTGGCAGTGTAGCGTGATATTAGTTGTCTTTGAAGCCTTTCTGTTCTTTTAGTTAGGTGGGGGAAAGGTGAGTACACAAGGCGGTCTAAATGCTTCATATGTAGATGAGGGTGACTCACTCACTGAGTCCCCTTCATCTATGTCTAGTTAGCATTCATACTTGTCATTTTGTTGATGAAATCTGTGTTTTTTAGATTTGACTTTAAATCATAAGTTAATAGCAAATAGCGGGCACTTATCTATTTTTATTTTTTGAGAGGAACCTTTTAGCTCTGTCCACATGTACATTAACAGACACCATCCTTTGAGTATGCCTGCAACTTACTTGTAAGTAGCACTTATTGATATTTTCAGATATAAGGTATGGGTTATTGTGCAATTTCCGTGGCTAAGATTCCATTAAGCAGTGTGACAATCAATAAGACTGTAAAAGTTAATGTTCTCTCATTGCATAACCAATAAACAGACTGGATAGAGAATTTCTCTCTGCTATCCAGCAGCGTAATGCTGCTGTGCATTTAGCTAATGCAGGTGCAGTTATTGATAGATAACGCATCCTCTTGAACACTCTGTGAAGTTTGTTAATGCTTTTTGAAGGCAGTTCTGGCTACCCAGAGAAGCTTTTAAACTTTCTTCTGTCTCTTTAAGGATAAATCTAAGTAGCTGCTATTTGTGGATGTGGTGTACAGTGATCACCAATAAGAAACAGTTGATATGTTCCTTAAGCCTTACATAGAAAGTATAAGAAACACAGGAAGAAAATTTCCAGCAACTCAAAAGTTAAATATTCTCCTTAAATATCTGTGGGGATATTTGTAGTCTTTGTGTTTTCAGAATATGCCAAAGCCATGTGAGATTTGAAGGCTTTTTATTTTTGCTAAATAACTTTTTTTCATATCACCCAGCACTAGTTAGAAGAGGAGATGATGGCTGTAAAGCAGTCAAAGATGGATAGATACCAAAGAAATGGTAACATTTCAAAATCATGAATATATTGCAAGAGAACACTATTTGTCCTCTCCTAGTTATATTATGCAAATCTTTATATATTCCTTCACGATTTCTACAACCTTTCCTAATATCATTAGTAATCATGAAGATTGAAACTTTAATATTGTCCAGTTAGTTTTTCTCAAAAATTAATGGTTGGTATGACTGGCTGTTATCCGTTAAGGTCTTTCTAATACAAATCTCTCATGGATGGTTTGGAATGAGTCCGTCTGTATTTATCATGTATTGAGTAGAGCAGGGCTATATGACCAAAAATAATTATCACGATATACATTTGAAAATTTGCGATAACGATATAAGACGATATAATTGACACTAGACAAAATACTTTACAACTCCACAACTTTATTAGTGCAAAAAAACCCAACAATGTATTTTCACTTAAACAAGCAGCTGTTTTTTATGTGCATTAAAGTTCTACAAAAATTTAACAGTGCAAATGCAAATTCCTTGCTGACAGTTTAACCAAAAGGCATTTCCAGTGGAAATTGGCCGACATATCCTCAGCATAACCATGTATAATATCCACAAAACTTAAAAAGAGGTTATACACACACAATACGGTAATATTATGTTGAAGCACAGTACGCATCACTGCGCGAGGCTCCTGCCTACGATAGCCATAATGCTCCGACAATCCATCAAGCGGTGCGGGTCCGTAGCTTAGCAAAGTCGTACTAAAACATTTGACAGATTTTCGAGCGCCGTGTACCACATAAAATCGTTTTGAAGTCAGTAAACAAAACCAGAATTCATACATAAGGCACACGGGATTATAAGGGGCACTGTCGATTTTCAGAAAAATCAAAGGATTGATTTTAAGTGTGCCGTATTTTCCAAAAAACACTGTAATAATGACAATCCACTAGCATGCTCTACCAAAAATAGTGCTTTGTTGTGTATCTGACGGACGAAAGCTAAACCAGTGCCACACCACTGAAGTTGCAGCATTTTTACAAACCAATTCTGGTTCATCCGTTTCATTCAACAAACTGCTTTCGCCCTTCTCATTCTCCGTCGCCGCCATGCTTTTCCCGCCATGTGCGTATGAAAACACAGGCACTGCGCATGCGTGTTTTACCCATATTCTATCGCGATATTTCATTTTCTTATCGTTGCCCAACATTATACCGGTATTACCGTGAACGGTATGATATGGCCCAGCCCTAGTATTGATGCTGATAAGGGTTGTGACCATACTGGAATATCAAAACGTGATACCGATACTCCGTACTGTTTTTGATACTCAAGGGAAAATGTAATTTCATTTGAGATGGTGATGGTAAAATGCAGGTAATATAACCAGGTACAACACAATAGCTCACACATCTAAATAATTTAGTTCTTGTAGAAGGAAAAACTGTATGCTAAAGCTAAAACATGGTATGATTTATGATCAAAAAAGTTGATTGCTGTAAAAGATATAACCACTCACTACCTGCATTTTAAAACTGACCACACAGCTGGCTAAAACAAAAAGGAAATGAACACATTTTAATAAATTGTTGTAAAAGTAGAAAAGTTACTTTATTAATGATAACAGGGGGCTAATGTGGCTGTTGGGTAATTGCTAATGGTTAAACAAACGGCTAATGTTAAAATCTGTGCCAGTCAGGTTAACGTTTTTAACTCTTTAATACTGTATTGGAACTTTACTGACCCCTTTAGATTCCTTCTAAAGTGTTGCTCAGTGTTATGAATATTATGTTAATGAGGTGAGGAGGTGCGTGTATGTCTGCATGCAGCAGTGCTGTGTGAAGGTATGCATCTGCTGGACGAGGCAACAAAGTCACTGTTTGTATCAGTGTTATTCCAAATGAGTATCTAATTCAATATTAATTTTAGTGTGAATTAATATCTGAGTATCAAGTTTTGTTTTTGTTTTGTTTTTTTGACTACCCAAATGCTGTTGTATATAAACTGAATGCAGTGTCAGCAAGCAACTTTCACACAATGCTACTATAAATCTAGTAGAGATTGAGAACACATTATGAATAGTGATAAGTTATGTGCTTTACTTGAAACAGCATTTTCTGCACTTTTCCTGAAATCTACCAAACACAGTCTTGGCAGTGAATAATTAAGACTCTGTATTGTAATCTACCAGCATAGTAGAAACATAATTAACTGTTCAGTACTGATTCATTGTCTGATTTTCTTTCTCTGTCCCTTGTTTCTTTTTGTTTTTCCTCTCCAACAGCTAGCAGTGGGTCTCTCAGGGCAGAGCCATGGGTGCGTTCCTGGACAAGCCCAAAACAGAGAAGTACAACTCACATGGCGAGGGCAATGGCCTGCGCTATGGGCTAAGCTCCATGCAGGGCTGGCGGGTGGAGATGGAGGATGCTCATACAGCTGTGTTGGGCCTTCCAGCCCTTGGTATGACTGACTGGTCCTTTTTTGCTGTGTACGATGGCCACGCAGGCTCTAAAGTTGCCAATTACTGCTCCAAGCATCTTCTTGAGCACATAATCACCGCTAGCTTAGGGGCTGGAAACACACAAGGCTCTCAGTCTGGATCAGACGGCTCCAACGCTTCAGTACCAGTTCCGCCTGCAGTGGAGGCTGTGAAAGCCGGCATCCGGACAGGCTTCCTGAAAATAGATGAGCACATGCGCAGCTTCTCCGACCTTCGAAATGGCATGGACCGCAGTGGCTCTACGGCAGTGGGAATTCTTCTGTCACCTGATAATTTCTTCTTCATTAACTGTGGGGATTCTCGAGCAGTTCTCTACCGCAATTCACAGGTGTGCTTCTCCACACTTGACCACAAGCCTTGCAACCCACGTGAGAGAGAGCGCATCCAGAATGCTGGCGGTTCAGTGATGATTCAAAGGGTTAATGGGTCACTGGCTGTATCAAGGGCCTTGGGGGACTATGATTACAAGTGTGTGGATGGTAAGGGTCCCACAGAGCAGCTGGTTAGTCCTGAACCAGAGGTGTTTGTGATGGTTCGGGCACCAGAACAGGATCAGTTTGTGATTTTAGCGTGTGATGGAATCTGGGACGTTATGTCCAATGAGGAGTTGTGCGAGTTTGTGAAATCGAGGCTTGAGATCTGTGATGATCTGGAGAAAGTCTGCAATGAAGTGGTGGATACCTGTCTGCACAAGGTATGTACTTATTTGTTTTGGAGTTTATCATTTGTATATTTTGCTGTGACATCCTCTGCTTTCTTTTGACCTATGGAGACGTACATGTGTAGAAAGTTTTGTCAGCAAGATGTCCATTTGAATTTCCTGCCAGAGAAGAACACTATATGATGAAGAAAGTTTTAGAGAATGTGTTTGTTTTTGTTGTGTTTTTTGTTGAAAAAGAGCTATTTGTAACTGCTTTAATGGCTCAGTAAACTTTCCCTTACTAAAAAAAGGAGACAGAGAAATTGTTTTGGCAGTCTTGAAAACAGGACAAAGTAAAAATGAAAAGAATGAAGTACAGAGCTTTGAAGTACAAAATGCTTGAAAGATGGCTTCAAGTCTTGCAGGTTACTCCTTAATCCTGACCAGCAGCTGTTATCTGCTTGAATTCAATAGATGATAGAGGGGGGAAATGCATTTTATTGCTTATTTACTGTATGTTTTTGATACAGTCATGTTCTACTTGGCTCTGAGTTACAGTGCAGGTTATTCAGTCACTTATTCCCTATGAAAAATGCAAGCTATACAACATCTTCTCTTAACCTGCTCTTTCTTCTCTTTCTTTATTCGTCTGTCCTTTGGTCCGTTTTAGGGGAGTCGGGATAACATGAGTGTTGTGATAGTGTGTTTGCCCAATGCTCCCAAAGTATCGGAGGAAGCTGTGAGGAAAGACACTGAGCTCAACAGTTACCTGGAGTCTCGAGTTGAAGGTGAGAGTGTCTGAATGGAGAAAAATGTTTTATTCAATGTATTTATTCAACGTATTAATTGTCTTTGTGTGAATGAACTCTACACATAAAATAGGGTATTGAGGGGAAGAAAATGGGCAGCTGGGGATTTATTGATAACCTTCATTTATGTTTTTTCCCCCCCCCCATATTTACACTCATCTTATTTCTACTGAAAATGTGCATCATATCTGTATATTCCCTCGATTGACCTTGCTACTTGCTATTGTCTAACCTCCAGCCAAATTTGCTCAGGCTCACAGCAGAAGAATGACACCATCATGACCTCCTTTTCCACTTCAGCGAGCATCTCCCCTCTTTATTCTCTCTCCGTTCCTCTCCTCCCTTGCTTCACTCAAACATTTACTGTCTTGTTGGAATGAATTTCCTTCTCCTTTCCTGTACTCTTTGCCCATTTCTTCTTTCTAATTGCAACCCATATTTTTTTTTTTTATGTCTCTGGGAGCACAAGACCCTTTGAATACAGAGCAGCCTTTCTGGTCAGCTCTCTTCGTTCGCGATGTGCTGTTTGAGATGCCGGTCACTTAAGAAATACATTTATTTATTTATTTTAGCTCTGAGGAATAACTTAAAATGAATCCTTAAAGTTTTTGTTTTTACCTGTCTGATACCAGTGTCATCTTGAAATAAAAAAATAAAAAAATAAGGCCTTAAAATCGAACCGTAAGACTCTGAAATTGAGATTAAAAGACAGGTAATTATTTTATGTGTTAAAGTAAGTTCATGTTGGCTGAAAAGCACTCTAAAATGGGTCAAAATCATTCCACTTTTGAAGGTACAGTTCAGAAGTTCAAACAGTGTTTGTGTAAAGCAGGCTAGATGCTTGGCTTAGGGTACTGTCTAATACTGGAAGACAGAGGAGAGAGGGAATAGAACAAAACAGAGAGGGAGGAATTCTCTGGCGGAACATTATCTTGGCCTTATGCCACTCCCAACTCAGTTGCAGGCCTCTTTCTGTCACCATCTTTCTCCCTCTCCTCGTCTCAGAAATACACTGGCTTCCACAAATTGACTTGTATGTTTTCCATCTTCACTTCCTTTCTCCTCATTTGTCAAATTTTGGTCTCTGTCCTTCTGCTGCTCTGCTCTCCCTCCTCTGTCTTTGCACAGATGTTCATGGCTATCATCAGCTCTTTTAATACCGACTTGTGTAACAACATGTCTGCTGCTGTTTTAGAGATGCTGTCTCGGCCAGGGGAGGAGGGGTTTCCGGATCTGGTAACGGTGATGAGAAACCTGTCCACTGACAGCGGCATGCCCCCTCTGCCACCAGGGGGTGGTCTTGCCAGCAAGTAAGCACCATTTGACATTTATTAAAATGTATGATTAAAATATGAAAGTGTTAAACATCTGTAATACTTCATTATGTGCTCAGACAGTGATAATTACAGAAATGTTACAATTTGATTTATTTTTAACAGCTACACCTTTACTCCACTTAGTCTTCCACTGTCTTGTAGCTTTGATTGATGGCTCCAACCAATACCTTATGAAATTTTTGGTTTCTGTGTTCCACTTGCAGACGCAGTGTTATTGAAGCAGTATACAACCGTCTGAACCCATACAGGGAGGAGGATGGAGTAAGTATCAGTATATAGAAACGTAGGTGCTTTGTCTTTGACCATTTAGACATAAAATACTAAAAATGTTGAGGGCACATGGCAAATTTGAGATTTCAACTGTCTTATGTCTCAAGTTTCTTTAATGTACGGTATGACTTTAAGTGCACTTAGTTGGCTGTAGTTGTACATTTAAATTAACAGTTGATCAGCTAATTATGTAGTCACAGAGTATGTGTGTACGCTCTGTGTAGCATATTCCCATGAAATACCAGTGGGAGATCTTCTTTTGTTAATCTTATGTTGATTCATCTCATGTGGTGGCCTAAGCTGGTGATTTATAAACAAAGTATAAAATTACTGACTTAAGATGTGGCTTTGAGCCCATCCCCTTTCAGTTATGTTAAATGCTGTTTTTCTCTACGCATGGTGCAAGATGATACAGCTATGTCAGGAAATGTTTGAGTGGAACTATGAAGTTGCAAGTGAAGACATTCATTTTCAGGTTATCTGCTTCAAATAGGCTCTTTTTAATGGTTTATTTTATTTGCCTCCACCGCTTGGAGCTTTCTTTATTCTAACAGGAAAGTGTATGAAGACACTTTAGTTAGGCTTTTAAGTGGAGTTATCTGACACTGGTATGAGAAGTTTTCCCATGTTTGAGCATGAGAATGTGATATGTACGCTTCTAAATTTACTTTGCTGCTGAATGGTAGATGTTGCAAATTTTTTAAATTTGCCAATAAGAACACAGGCATTCACGCTCTCATACTGACACCCATTCACATACTGAATGAGGTAGTAAATCTACAATAAAATAACAGCAGATAAAGGCAAATACTAACAGCAAATAGAAGAGAAGAACATCCACCATTTAAAGCGTTCAAGTTTAATGTTTAATAAAAGGGTTTCCCCTGTAAGCCTGGTTTTCAAATGTTGTAGTGGTTGTAAGTGACAGTGACAGGAGATACTGTGCAGTGACTTTGACAGTGCTGTTTAACTCATTACATTACCTTCTGCTTTTGCTACTGGCAGACGTTTTCCACTTTAGTCAGCATTTTAAAATTTGTGTCCTCATATTCGCCGATGACACATGTAGACACTGTTTTATACAGCATGTGAATAAAAGATGGAATCCAAAATTATGTCCCAAGGAAAGTAATGACTTATTTTTATTTGCCAGTAAAGACAGACACCCTTTGTTATTGTGGTATTTTTTTTCTTCTTCTTTTCTACAACCATAGACTGTATATGAAAGATGGCAATGGATATTTTAGTTTCAAACTTTGCATTTTAAATACTTCAGTGTAAGCATTTTGGCTACCACAACTTTGGTGTTGGAGGCAGAAGTGACCTTATTTGGACAATAAGGGTGTGTACTAAGCTAGCAACTGGCAAACTTAGTTGACAGTTTGTAGACTGCACTGGTGCAATACACACTCTACTGCTAATTAGTGCTAAATAGTAGACTAATAAAATACTAGGGTATGAGTAAACAACACTGAAGGACAAACACACGGGTTGTATTACACAAGCTGTGTTATTTGTCAGATAATAAAGGCACCAGCAGCACACACAGGCTGTTCAATTTATTGACTAAACTTAGTGACTGATTTAGATTCTGTTTGTGGAATTCTGACAGGGGATGGTAGCTAAGATGGCTATTTTCATACCCTAAATAAACTGAGGGGCTGTATGAAGCACCAGTGTAAGAAAAATAAAGATTGTTTTGAACTGTGAACCATGCAAAGCTGAAATGAACATAATGGGTCCAGTTCACTTGAGGTGGATTGCATAAATAAGCTTTTCACTAATGTTTATTGGAAAGTTTAAAAAATGTCCTGGTGTTCTTTTCTAACTATTGATGTAGCTTCATGTTCTTTGAGGTAATGGATAGTGTGTTATTGACTGAGGGGGCCAAGGCACTTGTTGAGCCAGGTTTTTAACCTGCATTTATATTTGCAGGTTACAACACATAAGCTCATTATAACCATAGAGTAGGAAAAACAATCAGTTTATATAAACAGTATTATTATTGTTGTCCTCTTTCAAATATAGGCCTGTTTCTCTATTTCTATTATTATTATTATTATTGAGGTAAACTGTTTGAGTGCTTATGAAATGTTTGCACTCCAACAAGTTTTGTCCAAGGGTTCCGTGTTTTCTACAGAGATGGAAAATACAGAATTTTAAATCTTTGATTTTGCAGCTGTTGTTACCTGCCTGCATGTTTCACACAAACATGTTCTTTGACAATCACGACATGAAAAAAGGGGATACATAAAGAAGTTAACTGCACAATTAACTGATTTCTTTTTCTTTTTTTGTGGACCCATTTATTTTATTTTATTTTAAAAAGAGAGAAATGTTTGATTGTTTTCACTATTTACTTGCCACTTAATTACTTTTGGTATAGTACGAATGGCCATATTGGGAGGGGGGGGGTCTGTTAAATTTATGAAAATATAGTTAAAAGTCCAAAATTTATGTCTTCCTTCACATTTATCATAGCCGTCCAGTAGGCCGGATTGGAGTCTGTCTGTGCAATTTTGGCCCCTGGGCCTTATGTTTGAGACCCCTGTTGCAGTAAATGGCTTACAGTATTGCATGTGTGAACTTGTAAATGTTTATAAAGGATTGACAAATTTTGTGTCTGTGAGAGAATCTCACACTGAGATTGAGGCCACTATTGTATTGTTTAGAATGATAAGCACTGCAGTGTCCTTAAAGAGCTCTACCTGCATATAAGGGGTCTTGTGTGGTGTGGGTGTGTGTGTGTCCTGTTAGCTGGATGTGATATTTGCCTCATTGTGTTGTCTTGGATTTTCTGTAATGAGTTAGAGGTACTGTGATTGTTTGCTTTGTGTACACATAATCATGGAAAAGAAATGCACACATGAAACCACAGTGGGTAGGTTCTGTGTGTGACTGTACACTGTAACAAAAAGTTTTGAGTGCTACCACCTGCTAGGTGTTAGGAGAAAGAAACAAGGCTGCTTGTCATAACATTGTCAAATAGAGCCATCCTAGTTTAACCTCGGCAGGGTTCTTTGTCTACATTAAGTGGCTAAGCCGTCCTACACAGCTGCTAGAAAGAAGCATGTCATAGTAGCTCAATTAGTGCTGGTTGCACCCTTCATTTAAACATATTTTGCACATGGTGTGTAGTAAGGTACGCACCTGTAGTCACATACACATTGACAAGGGATGTATCTATTGTCTAACTGTGTGTTCACCCTCTGATTAACGCAGCCCTCCTGTTTCATTTGGTAAGTGATCACATATATAACTGTTACACCCCCACCTCCCCCTTTTCCAACCCCTCATCTACACACATGCATACAACCACACATGCACACATGTGTACAAACACACATTCTTACAGGCATGTAAGTGGTGACCTGCTACACAAATCCTCCCTGTCACACCTTCATCTGTCTCTACTCCCTGCTCTGATCTGCTGTCCTGCATGTGGAGCTCCATTTAAGAGTTTAAGGCGTGTTCATGTGGACGTCTGCAGACATGATTGTCGAGGTCTGATGAGGATGAATGATAAAGGTGTTTCTAGTCCTGTCCGTCCCCCCCTCTCACGTCACAGGCATACAAACACGCATGCACTGTTCCTACACGCATGCATCGCTGTCTCACTCAGTCTTTCAGCAGCTGCACGCAACTATACAACAGTCTGTGTTTCTGTGTCCCTCCTCGAAATAAGACGGAAGGCCTTGGAGTTGTTTTGTTGGAATATGTTAAAGAAAGACTCCGGAGACTGAGGTTGAAAACGTTTACTGCCTCACGCTGCTGTTGTAACAGCATTGTAAATATACTGTGTTGTTTCTTTGTTGAGTTGTGTTGGTCATAAGGAAAACTGACCTTCAAGTCTGGGTTTGGGGGAATAAATCCTTGAGTTTTACTTTTAAAATGTTTTGTTTAGGTTTTTTTTCTTTCTTTTTTTTTCTTTTTATAAAAAGTCTCATTTTTTTTTCTCCCCACCCTTCTCTCCTTCCTTTGTTTCCTGGCTTTTCTCTTATTTCTTCTTCCTCTATTTTACTCTCCTTTGCTTCCCTGTTTTCTCCTCTCCCTCTTTTCCTTTTGCAGAGTGGAGCGGAATTGGAGTACCACTGGTAGCTGTCCAGCACAACTGCCTGATCGAAAATACAGGACCACTATTCCACATGAGATTACATTCATTGTCACCTTTTAATTTTTTCTGTAATTCATTCCCCCCCCCACACTGAGAATAACTGAAGCTGAAATCTTGGTTTTAAAAACACCTAATGTGGAGGACTGCAAAACTGTTTTTGTTCCTTTTTTTAATTTTTTTTTTATTTTAAATAGACAAACTATGGGGGGGGGCACTGCGTTCATGTTCCGACTCCAGAACTACATCTACAATATAAACACAGCGAGGAGGAGAGGCCAACAAGCACAGTTTCTCTTGCCCCTTGTTTTCTTTTTCTTTTTTTTTTGTGGATTTGCAGAGACAGAGGTCACAGGTCTGAATCTTTTAGGGTTCTGTGGTGCCTTGCTTGGACCAGAGAGAGAGAGGGAGGGAGAGAAAGGAGGACCTCATAACTCGCCAGCCAGCCACGACCAAAACCAACCACTTGTGGATTCATTGTAAACACTGAGAAGGCTTAAAGTGGTTTGTGGCATTATTTGTTTGGAAGTGTGAACTTTTTCTTGCGCCTGACGGGGAGTTGATCGACCACACAAGCCTGCAACTCAACTACACACCTTAAGCTATACTGTCCAGTTCAGGATCTGGGCGTTACTGGTACACAAACAGGAGCCAACTCTTCACTTATTAATGGACATGGCTCACTGGAGATCATCTTACAGAACTCACAGAAATGTAATAAAAATAACTAAATGAATCACTATCCAAAGACCTTGAGGTTAAACCCTCAAATTCAGGGTCTGAAAGCCTGAGAATCCACACCTGACGATAAGGGGAGCACTTATGTGAGAGACTTTCTGGCACCAAATCCCAGTTTGACTCCCGGATATTATGTCCAGACTTAAATGGGACGTGGACTGGTTTGCCCAGCTGCAACTACATTAAACTTGAGCGTGATAGCGACTCTCTTGCATGTCTGCTTACTTTCTGTCTGCTCATCTCTTTCAGGATATTGTCACTTGATTTGTCACTCTTCCCTTCTGTCTGCCTTATTTTTTAATTTTTTGTTGTTTTAACTTCAGTTTCTCTGCTGCTTCATGAGGCAGAAGAGACTCAGCTCTCATTTTGCATTTGCAGACAATGCCAGAATCATAAGCTTTTGAGCCTGCTGTTGTTGAAGATATTATAGAAAGATAGAAACTGTATATGAAATTCATAAATATAAAAAAATATATATAGGGAGATATCTATATAGACAGAAATATTTTGATTTGTTTGTTGTCCCTTAAATTCCCAGCCATGGTATTCATTGCGGCCTAATCTGGAAAAAAAAAAGAAGGGGGGGGAGAAACACCCCCACCCAATAGCCCAACCCATGATGCTGCACGCACCGTTCCCACACAGCAGCGTTCCAAAGACGGGGTTTGGGGTAAAGGAATTCCAACCGCCCCCTCATCCTTAACACATGCGCACACACAATCCTGCTCATGCTACAGCTTGCCTTTTTCTATCTCTCTGATATCCTGTGTGTGTGTGTGTGTGTGTGTGTATTAAAAAAAAGAAGAAAAAACACAAATACCTTTTTTTGGAGTTTAGATTGTAAACATTTATTTACTTAAAAATATGCTTCTTTTTTTTTTGGTATACTTTTTTTTTTAAATTACTATTGCTGTGGTCGTGTTACAAATGGATAAAGAAAACAACACGAGGAACCTGAAACATACCTTTTACAACATATTGGGAGACTTTGGTTTCGGCTATTCACTGTATGAAGTTGAAGGAGGGACACTAGGCTGAAGAGAAGGGGTTCTACACTGAGAGTTAAATTCGCAGTCACTGAATTGGTGTTCTTTTTCTTTTTTCCCCTCTTTCCCCACAACCACCTTCATTGACTTTACCTTGAAGGCACAGGGCAGTTGCTGATTTAGGTTGGGTTTGAGTTTACCAGGAGTCTTTTGTGTTAACCTAAGCACTAAAAAGATTGATGGAAGCTTTAGAGATGGATATTTGTCAGGAAAAAACCAAGTCTTTTACAGTGTGCACACACATGCATTGTCTATGTGTGTGTAGTATTTAGATGGGGTTAAAATATGCTATAAATACAAACCTGTAACATACAGGTATATATATTCAATCATTTAATGGCAAATGTAATGTGCTTTCTGAAGTGGCAGTATTGGAAGAGAATAGACCTAACAGAGATTGCTGGCTGGTTAATGTTATTGTGGTACACTTGCTCTTGGTGCCATATGACAAATAGGTACTTGAATGTGTAGTTATTTTGCAGTTACAGTTGTTTTAATGCAATGGTATAACTTTTCTTTGTGGTGGAGGGAGTGGGAGGGGTGGTATCTCCTATTGGTGCATGTTTTGTGATTGAGGAAGGAGTGTAATTTGCGTGTGATATGCACTGGGTGGGCGGGTGGGTGATAATGTGGACAATGTTCAGTATGGTGGAACACAATGTTGGAGAGGAAAGGCAGTGATAGAGGAACAACCTGTAGATGAACTGGAGCACAAATGAGAATATTAATTCACTTTTAGGTACTTAACGTACAAATTAGATTTCCCTTACTTTAACCCCCCCAAACCGCATGTTTCCCATCATTCCCATTGTGAATGTTGTCATATCTCAGATTCGCATACTTTTTAACATTGTGCAAGCTTTTACCACACTGAACATGGTCTTCAGTTAAGGTTTTTGTTTAAGCTATATCAGACACTGGGCTTGGAGAGAATTTAAGGGAGGGAAGGACAGAGAAACATTTATTTTTCTGAATGTAATTCTTCATTAGTCACACTGATTCCACTGCATGGACGGAATACAAGCAGCACTGCAGGTTCACATTCTCTCCTCATCGGTCATTTAATGGCAGAACAAGCTACCTTGGCTTCCTTTGTTTTAAAAAAAACAACAAAATAAAATATATACTTGATCATTATTCTGATTGTGGAATATAATGTCAGAACTTATGTGGGAAGACATAAGATAAAGGAGTTTTTGAAAGTTTGGCAATGCCTGGATAATTTGACTCTGACTTGTTGCTATGATTTAACGTTCTGTTGAGTAAAGAGAATTTTACAAGCATTTGATCTCCTGAACCTGTCAGTTATTTTTGGGCCGGGTCGAAGGTTTGCATTCCCTGTGGGCTTTTTAGCATAGACATGTGTTTCTGGTCACTCTTTATATACAAGTAGAAGTTCTGTACAAGAATAAGTTAACATATAGGTCAGAAAAGAGAGCAGTAACTGTAACATTAAGATTGAAAGACTGACACAGGCACACAAATGTGTCAAGGGTTCTTTTTTTGTAATTTATCATAAGTCACAAGATGGTAAATCAGTGGCAAGAATAATACGAGATTGATTCCTAGAAATCTGTGATACTGTAAAGTGCAAATTAAAAAGGAATTCTATCATTTGTAAATCTTAAACCCATGTATTTTCTTCACAAGGGAAAATAGAAAACAAATGCTTAAAGTGAAAAAATGTAGCATTAAAAAAAGTCCCTGAAATGTTTAGATATTTTTAGCATCCCTTCTTCTCTTGACAACAGTTCATTAACTTGTAGGAACTGAGACTAGTTCCAAAGGTTTTCAGTTTGATCTTTAATCTCAGGGGAGATTTGGTGACCTCTCAGGGGATAGAGGTCACCAAAAACACACTGCTAGTACAGTTAAAGCATACCTGGGTAAGGAAAATAATGTAACACTATCAGTCATGGATTGGCCTCACCAGAGACTGAACCTCAACATTACTGAAACAATGTGGGATCATCTTGAAAAGGAACACTACAAAAGGCAGCCAACATCCAAAGAAGAGCTTTGAAACGTTCTTTAAGAAGCCTGGTCAACCATTCCTAAAGACTTCTTAAAAAATTACAAAAATGCTTACCTACGAGAGGCTGTGTTAAAAATAAATAAATAAAGGTGATCACACCAAATATACACTTTAAGATTTGTGAGAACAAAGTCAGATGGGCCGGATTGGAGACTGTGTCTGTCCAATTTTAGCCCCAGAACTTTAAGTTGGACACCCTTGATTTAGGTTGTATTTTATGTATATTTTTTCAGTTTAGGATCTGTGAGCTGTGAAAGGAAATGTTAATCAACACGTTGTGATGCGTTTTCTAAAAATTAAAGAAATGGAGTAGCTCTTGGGGTTTTGAAATATCTTCTGTATTTTAATGTTGGTGTTAAAGTTCACAAATCCCAAAATAGGAAACACATTTAGTTCAGGTGCATCTTTATCGCCTACAATATTAAAAGGCATCTTGCACCTTGGTGCTTTTGTTTGGTTTGGAAGTAACTGATGTCTCAGTCGTAGTAATGCTGTGTACTGAAAAAAACGCTAATCTGTAACCAGTCCCATCAACGCTCCACTTTCCCACATTCCACAGGTGTGTCAGAGACAGGCTCTACTCCGTGTACTATGACCCTCTGACTGTAGTCGTATATTTAATCTGCGCTCTCCGAGACACTCATTGTTCTTGAGGCGAGCTACACAACCCGACACGGTTCGTTTTAACAAAGAACATGAGTTATAGAAACGACTCCGACAGCGTGGAGCTCGGGGAGTGCACCAGAAACCCGGGTTATAAGGATGCAGACGGAGACGGGCCAGCAGCGAGGGACAACATCAGCGCCTCCGACAGCGAGGAGAAGCGGGACTCCATCGGCGTGAAGCGGCTCTCAGACGCGCGAGATGAGTACACGCAGATCAAACCGTACGCCGGGATGCCTAAGGAGTTGCTGGTGCTGTACTCCTCTAAGGCCCGGTACCGAGTGCCCCGAGAGATCCTGTTCTGGCTAACGGTGTGCTGCACCCTGGTTCTGGTGGCGGTCACAATCGCGGTGATCGCGCTTTCTCCGAAGTGCCTGAGCTGGTGGCAGGCCTCCCCGGTGTACCAGATTTACCCCCGGTCCTTCAAAGACTCCGACGGGGATGGGGTGGGAGACCTCAAAGGTAAGACACCCAAAGCACTGCTGCAAGCTCCGATAACGACTATTCGAAGATTTTCATTAAAACAGGTGTTTTTATGGACGACACCAATGACGCTCCGCTTCCAACAGTGGAAGGCACATGCTGTTACACTTTTGAGTCACTTAGAGCGTTTCCATATTATATTGTGCATTTCAAACTACTGCACTTTTAACACCTTTAGGCCATATTATAAATACTTCCCCATATACTCTTATAGATTTGAGTAGCCTACTATTGAAATCCTGCAAAATCGCTGTGATTTTTTTTTTTTGCCAGATAAAGCCTCCTATGAACTCTTCAGGCTTCATTTTAAAAAAAACAAAAAACAAAACAAAACAACGTAGCACCCTTTCTGAGATTGCCAAATTCTTGTAAATCCACAAAGTATACACCGTGTCCTGGTAGATTTTTCACTCTGTCAACCTAACAGCTGCTCTTATCAATTTCTTATATTTGGTCACTTATACAAGAGTAAATTATTAACTTTATTTAACCATTCGCAAAGTATACAAAGGGAATGGTAAAACTGCATCTCGTTGTTTTCAATGGCTCATTTATAATATTAAATATGCAGATGCATTTTAGAGGGAAATGACAGCTGCTCTCACTATATTGCATTATTTCCTATAAAAATTTACTAATGCAATGCAGAATTATCTTTTCCTATCCATAGTCCTTCAGTTTATTAGGAATCTGAATTTCAGCACAGAGTGGTTACAGTAGATCCTGTATCTCCTGTCTGACAGGCATCAGGGAGAAGCTGGACCACTTTGAATACCTTAACATCAAGTCAATTTGGATCAGCCCTTTCTACCGTTCTCCCATGAAAGACTTTGGGTATGATGTGGAGGACTTCCGTGATATTGATCCACTCTTTGGAACCATGAAGGACTTTGAGGACCTCCTGGCAGCAATGCACAGCAAAGGTGTGCACTTTGAACACCCTTGTTTATGTGAAAATGTGAAGCTAGAAGGTGGTTTTGGGGGGTAAGATTGTTTTTTATAGCAGGCTGCATGTCTGACACACAAATACCCATCTCCATTTCCACCAGGTTTGAAGCTGATCATGGATTTCATTCCAAATCATACCAGTGATCTACACCGCTGGTTCAACTTGAGCCGGACTAGAGATCCTCACTATGAGGATTATTACGTCTGGACTGACTGCAAACCAGACGGACCGAAGCCTAATAACTGGGTTGGTGCTTGTACTGTTATTTTCTACCTGGTCTATGATTTTGTCTTCTGCACATTTTCACTGAACCTTCACCAAGTTCATAGTACTAAAAAGGTGCAATGTACTAGAATTTAGATCAGATTTGTTTCCCATCTTGCACTCAGGTGAGTATCTTTGGGAACTCATCATGGACATACGATGAAGTTAGAGGGCAATGCTACCTCCACCAGTTTCTCAAGGAGCAACCAGACCTGAACTTCAGAAACCCAGATGTCATCAAAGAGATGATTGTAAGATTACTGGAACATGCAGTGACACACACACACAGACACACAAAAGCTCAGCTACTGACTCATTTCTTAAAGTACATTCAGTGATGCATGTGCTAAAATCATGTGTTTTCTTCATCTGTTCTGTCTTTCACTGTATTATATTTTTTGTGTCCTTTGTCCACATTTAACAGTAATGTGTGACACTGATTATACACTAACTTGTACCAGTTAACCTATGTTTTTAATTGTGGCTGCACACAGCGCAAAGTACAACAGAAGCAATAATGGGCTGTACATAAACATTTCTACTCAACTGTCTTTGCTATAGTTGAATGATTTTATCTTTCTGCAGCCTTTTCACACATAATGTAGATGCCAGTTTAATTGCTCTATATACATTCCCCCCCCCCTCAATTTTAGGATATAATTCATTTCTGGCTGGAGAAGGGAGTGGATGGCTTCAGGATGGATGCAGTGAAGCACATGCTGGAGGCTCCACACATGAGGGATGAACCACAGGTTGATCCAAACAAACCACCCGTGAGTGTTAAACTACACATCTAACCTCATTGGTTTTGTTAAGTTCAGCTAAAATCAATAGATGGGCACACTGAGGTCATACTGAGATAGACAGAAATAACAAAAACATATCTCCAACAACACTACACCACCACCACTAGCCTGAACCTTTGATAAAAGTCATGATAGATCCATGCTTTCATGTGAATTGTAACCTCAGTTTACAGGAGTGACAACCAGCGTGATCTTCTGCTGCTATAGCTCATCTGCTTCAGGGTTCAAGTTTTTCGGTATTCAGAGATGCTCTTATGCACACCTTATTTGTGATGATGTTTTTTGAGTCACTGTTGCATTCATATCCGCTCAAAGCAGTCGGGCCATTCTCCTCTGACATAAAAGCGCTAGGTTTTCAAGCATTTTTAAGTTGGGAGTTGTTATGATGCAAAATCAATTTTAAGATTATGCATTTGTTTTGGTAAAAGATTAACCACCAGGTTAATTTACCCCTAAGTCGGGGCTCATTTTGCCCAACAGCCACCACGTTGGAAAAAGAAAACCAGAGCCACGTTTTGGCTAAAGCAATCACACGTGTTTACTCACTGGCACTTCATCAACATGTGATATAACTTTATAACCTAAGATAAATAGCTTTTGATGTGAAACTGATAGATGATATCTGTTATGCCAATAAAAACTTCGACAGGCAAAAAGCATTTTATAGTGAAAAACTTTAAATGTGGTTCAGGGGGTTGTGAAGCTCATCTGTAACCGGAAGGTTGCCCTTTCAACCCCCCAAGCTCTCTCTGTCCTGGTCGTTGTGTCCTTGGGCAAGAAACTTCACCTACCGCCTACTGGTGTTGGCGCGATATGGCAGCCTCGCTTCTGTCAGTCTGCCCCAGGGCAGCTGTGGCTACAACTGTGGTTTGTGAATGTGAAAGTGAATGAATAGTGGAATTGTAAAGCGCTTTGGGTGCCTAGAAAAGCGCTATATAAATGCAATCATTATAAATATCTACTTCATCTATAAGGTTCTTTGTTCTGCAGTAAGTTGAAAAAGGAAAATGCTCAACAAATTTGGGGTTGAATGACAAGAACTGTGCATCGTTGCTCAGATAAAGGTGGTGGATGAACTTAACAGTTCTAAGAATCCAAGCTGTAACTTAGAGTTATGCAGGCATAATTAGATTTTATTGACTTATGTAATATCTGAAATGTCAGAGTCCAAAATTTAACGATCTGATCCATGAAAGCAGCTTTACTGAAGAAGCACTTTCCCTTGTTGCTAGTAGAAAAAATTAATCAAAAGCTGAGTGGGACTGTTCACACTGTGTATGATGTATCACTGATTATTTATCTCTAGCTGAAATGTCAGCTTCATAATCATGTGAAGAACACACTGTTTGTGAAACTCAAAGGGTTCGTGATACATGCTGAATTAAGGTCAAAGAGGCTGAAGATATTTCTCACAGCGGAAAGATTAGAAGCAAAGGAGCATATTTTGGTGGATTAACAAGTCATTGGAGTTTACTTACGACTGCAGGGTAAAACCATAACACTGGGACTCTTTTACTCACTGATGACTGAGAATTTATACCCACAGATTTGCAGTTAGGTTACATTTTTACAGTCTGATCATTTTCAACCACGAGGTAATCTTTAAACAAAACAACACTAACTCTTTGCCATCTTAGAAACAGTAATTCATTTTTACAAACCACTGGAACTACAATTCTGCAATTGAAAAAGATATGTAAAAGTTTATAAGTGTGTTAAGAATTGTATCACATCCTTAGTCGTGATTCAGCTAAATATGAATCAGAAACCATCTGTCTCTACATTATTGCTTTAGTGGTTTATGCTGTGGTTGCTGTTGGCTGAATGGTTCACTTGCCTGTTATTAGGCCAGTTTAATGGCTTGAGATTATCTTTCACAAAAAGACATGCACATTAGGTGTAATTTTAGAACTGTGACATCACTGTCTCTGTGCAGGTCTATGGCTCATTCCCTTAAATCTGTAAACCCAATGCTTTACACTCTGGTAACACCAATAGTTGTCCAGTGAGTCAGATTTCCTCAGCGCCTCCATAATTAGAACTTAACAAGATGTTTTTTCTTCCTTTGCCTTTCTCGCCCATTTTATTTGGACAGTTACAAAAATAACAAATCTGAAGAATTAGCAGAAACTTTCTTAATCCACAGTTTCTCACTCAGCAAACTTTGCTCAAAGAAAATACAAACTCTAACTCCAGCACACAGCCTGAAAGTAGCTAAGCTATACTAAAATTGCATAATCACTACATAACCTTATACATATTTCTATCCAGGAGTTGGTAACTACAGAGTGGGATCTTCATAGTGACTACACCACCAGTCAGGTGGGCTTGCATGACATACTGAGGGAGTTTAGAGCACAGATGGACATCTACAGTCAAGAGCCTGGCAGATACAGGTAGGAAAGTGATTAAGTGCATTCAATATTACTATGGCAGAAAACTACCTGTAATTATTATGTCACAATCATCCTTAATTTTAAAGACCTTTTGCTTATGCAATGCACTAATGTTCAAACCAAACGATTTCATTAAATCGTTTGGTTTGAAATGATTTAATGAAATCTAGAATAAGGAATTAAGCCCAGATTTTTAAAATGATTTCAAATAAGGACACACTGGTATTTTAGAGTAAGATAAACAAAATCAGCTAATGGACGATATCCTGACACAAGTCATCGTGGTTTCTGTGTCATATCACATGCTAAATAAATTCCTCCTGTGCTGCAGATTCATGGTAACAGAGTCATACGATTATGAAGAGGTGTACAAGACCATGATGTACTATGGCACCAGGCTGGAAAAGGAAGGTGACTTCCCCTTTAACTTTTACCTGCTGGATCTACCCCAAAACACCAGTGGAGTATGGGCTAAGCATCTGGTCCACCTCTGGATGGGCAACATGCCCAAAGGAAAATGGCCCAACTGGGTGGTGAGTTCTTAAACTCATATTTATTTCCTCGCTTTTTACAATTGTAAAAACCACAGGATCAGTAGCGTCATGTCCTGCATACTGTGGCACATAACATGCCGAAATCACGTGTCGGCAGCATTCATAAGAATGAACTGTCGAGTCATCCTTAGTAGACTGTCTGCCTGAGATCATGCTTCTCACACTTGTGTTGTCATATCTTTCACACCACAGGTCGGTTTATGTATTTGTTAATCATCAACCCCTTTGCAGTGACAGTTTGACAAACGCTAGGCAATGAAATTAAATTTGTCAAAAACACTCCTGTAAAGCTAAATAATTAGTAGCTGAGTAAAAGTAAATTAAGCATGTTTATTTTCTGTAATTATTATTGATTAGGCTCAAAAGTATAGCCTTCTTACTTTATGTGCATCTTCAGACTTTAGCACCTAACACATATTAAGAAAACAAATATGTTTCAGCCCACCTCCTTACCTCCTAATTTCTTAATCAACCCTTTGTCTTGTTTTTCTCTTACCTACACTGTTATCAGGTTGGAAACCATGACAGGACTCGGATTTCTTCCAGTGCTGGTCGACTCTATGTTCGTGCCATCAACATGCTGCTGCTGACCCTTCCAGGCACAGCCACCACCTACTACGGCGAGGAGATCGGCATGGAGAACATTAACGTGACAGCAAGTCAGATACAAGACCCAGCCGGCAAATACAATACAGTCAGTACTGTGCACACACTGAAGAAACCTTTAAACCCTCACTGTCACACATCTCTGTGAGAGGTCCTTAAAAATAACCAGTTTAATGTCATTTTATTAATAACAATAAATAAACATAAATATAACAACATAAATGTCTTTACTTTAAAGGACATTTTTGCAGTCTTGTTGTATCTACTACACTGGCGACTGTATACATGAGCAAATATACCAAAATGATTCCTCTGCTTTCACTGCAGAGTGCCAGTCGAGACCCTCAGCGTTCTCCATTGCAGTGGAATGCTGACACGAACGCAGGTTTTAATGAGAAAACAAATCTCACCTGGTTGCCACTACACCCCGATTATGAAACGGTCAACGTGGAGGTATAGATCTGTTTTTCTAATGTTCAACTTTGAAGACAGATCGTTTTCTTATGTATATCTTTCTATGGTACATCTGTCCTCCTCCCATTCCTTTATTCCCAGGCCCAGATGAAAGATGATGGTTCTGTTCTGGCTCAGTACCGCTTCCTGAACACCCTGCGTCAATCAGAGCTCCCCCTTAACCGTGGATGGTTCTGCTACGTCCACGCTGATGCCAATGTCTTCTCTTACATCAGAGAGCTTGATGGACTTAAGCGAGCTTTCCTCATAGTGGTTAACTTTGGTAAAGAATCAGCTGTCACAGATCTCTCCTCTGTTCGTGAGCTGCCAGACGAGTTGAAGGTGCTGATAAGCACCACCATAGCCAATGATGGCAAAGTGTTTCCGAAATCTCGCATCCAGACAGAAGTAGGAGAGGGTTTGGTGATTCAGTACTCCACCAACACTCTGTTTAATCCCAACCATCCTGAAGAGTGCTACATCTCTGAGAAGGCTTGCTATTTGGAGACCATAGACATACTTTATAAATGCTAGTAAAAATGGAGATGAGTATCCAATAACTGCTGTATTACAGAAACCATCAAAGCATTAAGATTTTTCTCTGGTGTTTCCTCTACAAGGTAGTGATTTCTTATCTTTGAAAGTGTAATTGCTGTTATTATTATTAGATTTGGACACCAGTCTGTCTAGTTGTCGTGATGGAAGATGCTGTTTTTCATGCCCGACTGCTTCTTCATAACCTCGCTATCTTCTCCGCTTGCGTGGAGGCCGAGGAGGGTCCAGGCCAAGCTCCATGTACAGAAATGCAAGCTTGAGGGCTTCCTTTGTTATGGAATAAAAAACAACAAACAGTATGTATCTGTCATCACCCATCCAAGTGCTAAAACTCAAACTTTTACATTCATAAGGCAAATTATAGATTATATATTAAGAAGGCTTTCTCAGATTTGGCTGTTTATCACACACGTACATGACGTCATGGTGCATTTGTAATAAACAAAATCACATCTACAGGTAAAAGGACTCCTTGATTTAACTGACTTTGTACCTCAATTTTAAAGCTGTGAGACAGATAGTATATTGCAATCAAGCGCTTGCTCTGTGCTTACTAATATTTCATGTCTCAGTGTTGGTGTGCATTCTGATGGGAAATTAAGAACTCATAATTTTCAGAAAGTAAAAATGTCTCATACCAGAAAATATTTGTGTCCAATTTTCAGATAATTTGTCCTTAAAAAGACTGCAAAATAAAAACATCGATCTTTTCAAGAAGGTTTCAGCTTCAGGAAAATTAATTTACCTCCTCCAGCATTAGCTCAAAGTCTTCTGTTCCAAGGTGATTTGCTCCAGGTTGGATATTCAGAGCTATGTTTGGTGCTGGTTTACACTCTAAAATGAAACGTACACAAAGAGATTCAAGAGCCAAGTACGGGCAGAAGACAATACTTAAAATTAACATTTTCTTTAAAATGTTCTTTTCTCTGCTCCCCTTCTCTGCCCATTTCCCCCCCAAATCATCTTTTTCAGTCTTCTGTCTTTGCTTTCACTCATTTATCCTCCCATCTGATATCCCCCTGCCTCCCCTCCCTGTCTCTGTGGTATGGACTGTTTCACAAGTGCGGTCTTGACCTTGACAGCTCCCAGTCTGTGGCGTCTAATCTCTTGCTCTGATACACTATCTCTTTACCATGCTAATGGGCCTGCCCACCCGCCTGGATGTGTCTATGCCATCAGCACTTTATCAAAGACTCCGGAGAACAGAGAGAGACAGATTAGGGAGACATATACACACACACACCACACACACAGACACTTAAGCTGCCTGGTGTATGTGTGAACAACAGAAAAGTGAGCGAGGGTAACGGAGAGAGATAATGTGTGCATTTGAAACAGGAGCAGAGGAGGCAGTGCGAGAGAGAGGGGTGTAAATAAGGAGTACCACCAACGTGGTGAAGGGAGATTATAAGTGAGAGGGAGAAAGAGCCTGTCAGGGGGAAATTAGAGCAATTAGCTGACACACACATACGCACACTCACAGACACACACACACACACACACAAAACGCATGTATACACAGAGGCAAGCTTTACTACAAGGTGACCTATGAAACATTTTGGTCATCAACTTAAATGCTGTTAGCACTCCCCCTGACAGATAGCCATGCATCTGCTACTGCTACCTCTCCCAACATGCACACTGAAACTACTATTGGGGGATGACCCTATGCTATTAAAACCTCTGATCATGCAGAAATTACTCCTAAAAAGACGAGGACAATGTATGCTGAGATGCACACAAAGACAAATGCACACCTCCATAGAATGAGGTACTCAAACACACAATAATATGCATGGCTGCAGACTTGGAGAAATGACTTGATTACCTGACTTTGGCTTCATGCTGGAGTGTGTATGAACGGCTTTCTTTAGTTGTTCAGTGTATTTAAGGACGCCTGCCAGAGGAACCATGTTGTCACCACTGTAGGCTGTCAGCAGCATCGATGGGTAATGCTGTATCACACAAACACAGACACACACACACACGCATTTTAAATTACATACTGTAGTTTACATTATGTTTACCAAATGTATTAATTATCAATGGCCCTAAATGCATCCCTACAGTGTTTCATGGAATTAAACCAAACATGAAATAGATGTCAGTTACCTCGCATTAGGTACAGGACAATTTTTATTGCATTGGAAATTTGAAATCAAATACACCAACCTGGTCCACCTACAGGTAAGACTGAGTCCCAGAAAGGTTGGGACTCACCTGCAGTTTCTTACCTGCTCAAAGCATCCGTCAATGCATTTGATCAGCATTCAACTATGATTGAGGTGATTGAAACACGTATGTGCTAATGCAAACAAATGTATAAAGCAAAACATTACATGAAGTGGTAACACAAACAAAAAGACTATTTTCTGTGAAGCCAGTTAAGAAAAATATAGCTGCATTTTATTTTTATATTCTGTTTTCCTCTCCATACCTGAGGAGTGATGTTGTGAAGGGGACAGTAGGAGGTGATGATATGTCTGTGTTCTGGGTTTCCCACTGGGTCCCCCCATTCATCTCTATCCTCTAAAGTTAGAGGCAGGCTGTGATCCTCCATAGTCCCTAACACATCCAGAAACGGAGCCTGAAAACAGGAAAAGCTGTGGTTTTGGAAGTGTTTACCTCACATTTTTACTACAAGTAACTATAGAGAGACTTAGTCAAGAATATTCATCATTTTGGTCAATTTAACAACAATGTTGTATGGTTCAGGGTTTAAGCACAAAACCTCCAACGATTTAATTTCTTACCTGCAGGGTGACAGCCCGCATCAATAGTGGGTGTCTGTTGCACAGAGCTCCCACTGGCACAGCCCCAGCACTGCAGGATGTAAGAGCGGTGAGAGAAGGAGAGGAGACTCCTAAGGAGAAAAGGTGATGGAGACAGGCTTGGAGGTCCTCAACTCCTCTCCGCTTCCCTCCCACGCAGGCTTGTCTGTGCCAAGAAAGGCCACGCTCCCCTCCACCTCTACAGAGTGTAAAAGCAAAGAACAAGTTACTTCAACTCATGGGGAGCACAAAGTTTGAATTACATATTTCACTTGCCCCCTATGACAACAATGACTTGTCTGTCATTTCCCTGTCATTTTGGTCATATAAAGCATGTCTCTCATCATAACTTTTTGAGCCAACAGGGTTTGGTTAGCTTCCTAGAGGAGTGACATTATACCTGACAAGGCAGTAGGCCAGAGCCCAGCCCTGCTCCAGCATCACTTTTTTCTCTGGGTAGAACTCCATGTTAAGATCTCTGCCATAAGCACCATAGACATGGACCAGCAGCGGTGCCTGTCCCAAATGCTCCACAGGTACTGTATGAAACAATGTCACAGGCACAAAGGTACCGTCCTACAAAAACACACAGAGATGCACTTTCAGACTAAAGGAATTAATGGTAAATTATCTAGAAATAAGTCTATAAAATTTGTTACAATTATACGCCTCTGTGTTAGGTGATGATGTATGAAGAAGCACAAAATGCCCTTCTCTGTATGGTGATAAATGCTAAATGCTTAGAGCCCTGCTGACATTGTCTTATTATTTGCGCAAATTATATTTCAAGTTTCCTCACTTGGCTGCAGGCCTCCAAGCGCGTAGTGATATAATCAGCTTGGTTCTCTGGGGAGGATCCATCTCCAGTGCCTGATAAAAGGAGCCCATTCTCAGGGTGTAGACAGTATGGAACCGGCGGATGGACTGGAGAGGATATCAGGAATTCTAGCATATTTTGTTGGTCAGCCAAGCCTGGTTTCTTGGTTTTAATGGCACAAGCCCAGGATGGAAGCTTTAGCATGAGTGTAGAAATAAAAAGCTTTGAGAATATATTAATAACACTAAACCACAAACCCATAAAATTACAAAAAGTAAAGACTAAGAACAACCAAAAGGTGGTTAAAGTCTCAAACGCTAACAAGCACATAAGTATGCAAGAAATTGTGTAATAATTACCTGTACTATGTATGCATTCTTGGGGTGGATCAGAGGGACCACAATGAGAGCTAGTTCACTAACTGGCGTTCTTGCAACCAACACACAATGGTCTCCAACCACGTCCATGTCTTTAATTGTAGTGCCAGGTTCAGGCGCAAACAAAGAGACCCAGGAATCCATTGATGGCTCTGAGACAGGAGCCTGAACCACCTGGAAATTAAATGGAAAGATGAATCTCCTTCACTGAAAATCAATGTTTTAACTGGATATTAAATGTAGCACTCTGTAAAATACCACTGGTTAGTTAATAGAGCAAGTTGTGAATAGAGACCAATTGAAACAGAACATAAGGAAAATTATAGCATGTCAAAACACAGAAACCTTTTTAAACCATTTTAACTTCTGACATTTTGTTTTCCATGTGCATTTGAAGAGAAAGGGAACAGTAGGTAAAAGCAGGTATACTCCTGTAGTTACAGAGTACACTGCATTCATGCCTGAGTCTGAATTATACCTGGTAAGTTCTGCTAGTCATTATGTATTTATATATGTGTATTTTTGTCTGCATTACTCCTTATATTGTCACTATAGGACCAAACACTTATCCAGGTTTCCTTGGTAATGATGGGCAATCACTCATGTAAAATCTAAAAATACTAATATATATATACACACACACACACACACACACACACACACACACACGGGACAGACTATACCTGATATTCTTGTCCAAGCCCTGTATTTGCCAGTATAATAAGCCGACCTCTCCAGTGCTCCACGTGGTACAGGAGATTGAGCTGGCGTGGCTGAACCACAAATGGATCTAAATTTGATGTTGCTATATCACTTAGCAGCACCTCTGAACTTGTCCTGCTGTTACAGTTGATGGTCAGGATCTGTCGGTCTCTGGTCAGGGCAACCTCCACAAACACACTGGGGAGATGTCAGCAGGTCAATTAGAGATGGTGTGGGAGTAGACGCAGCTTACATGCTGCATCGCTCACACTTACTCAGGCTGCATTTCCTCAAATACAGAGGTTATCCTGCTTCCACTGGAGGTGAGATCCAGACGAAACACTGCGCTGGAACGTAGACCTTCCAGAGTCGAGTAAAATAGTATCTCATCTGTGGCCCACTCTTCACACATGCACACAATAATATGCAGTATTTTAAGTTTTACATCAGTGCTCTTACCTGTAACACAACTGAAATGAATTTTTATTGTGCAAAAAATTACCAAAGCTAAAGACTTTCTCCAGGGTTAGTGTCACATGTTGGGGATGCAGAGGTAGGAATCTTCTCCTTTCAAGCCTCACGACCACACACCTGATTCATCACAAAATTAACATCCTCTTTCTAATTCAGTAAGTACAGTAGTTTAAAATGCCTTGTTTGATTTACCTCAGCTCTTCCGTGTGAGTACATTTTAGCGACACTGCAAGATGCCTTTCCTGTGGGGATAGACGGATTCTCTGGACCGTCCACTGAAATCTTTGCTTTCTCTTATTATTTTCAAGTCCCGTCTTCTCCAACTCTCCAGAGATTTGTCTTAGATTTAACACCTGCTCTGGCTCCAGGTGACCTAAAAACAGAAGAAATAAGTTGGAAAGATTTCTAATGATGGACTGCATAAAAAGTTGCACATGCAGTGACAGGGATATAGTAGAAAAAAAAATCCCTGTTGAGAAAATAGTCTTCTGCTGCTAAACTTTAGGCTTTCAGAACTGCTAACATGAGCGGTTTAAAGACCCTCATCATGTTTGCTGCTTACTCTGTTTCTTGTCCATTCTGTATATCCCATCTTCTTCAGTGAAATATAAATGGTGATGTCCAGAGACCTTTGACAAGATAAATAACAACAACAGATATGATTAACATAATTTGAGGCTACCAAATAATCCTTTTCATGATATAGAAACTCAATTGCCAAACAAGTCATATTTATTGTTGTCCATCAGTCCCACTAAGATAATATTCAAAATCATTATAAAATAGACAAATCCAAAACAAAAGGGCATCCTCACCACTGAGTAATCAGGTATATTGGAGAACCTGTGGTATGCATCCTTTAATCTCCTCCTGAAATACTTCTGTAAGTCCCTGTACCTCTCGAGTCCGGAGCTTAGATGGTCAAACGATGAGAACGAAGTATCCTAAAATAAAACAGCTTCAAAAATTACTGCAATATTCCTCCACCTATTTATTGAAGTGTCACAGTCTTTTTGAGTAAGCAAAGCACTACTGTACTTATAGTGTGAGCAATAGTTAAAGATACAATCGCTATGTTCAGCAAGTCATTGTTAGATAACCTGGCTGCCTAACAATGTCTGTTTTTGTGTAATTCTAAGGATTGACAAGGAGGTGACATGAAAAGTGTTCAATGATAAAACTTAAGTTTCGGGAAACGTGACTGTTTAACTCTGAAGTGAGCAAAACACCAGAAGATATGTTTATTGCTCTAATTGTGTTTATTAAATCTATACTGATTTTTTTTTTTTTTATCAATGATGGAATTTATTAAAAAATAGATGCTATGATGTCATTAGTTACAGTTTTCAATTGTATGCAAAAAACCCCTGACTTTTAAACAGATTTTTAAATTTCTTTCAGTAATTTTGGTCTGCTATTTGTTACAAAACTAATTATCCTAATTTGAATAGTATTAGAAAAAAAAATTATAAATCTTAAGCTAAATTTGAGTGAATCACTGTTAAAGTATACTGCTTTTATTTGAACATGACTGGCTACATATACTTTGATAAACCACAAATTATAATGAAGTCACCCCAGTGTTTTTTCATCCTTGATTACTTAATGTTTCTGTTTGAAAGAAAATATAATCCAAATTCACAAACAAATTCATTTTAGAGATGTAATTAAAACACTTTGTGCAGAAACACTCAAAATTAAGATCTATTATGATCACATTCTTGAGTTTATAAATTCCCCAGTGTGATTGGCTGTATTGAAGCAGGTAGATGAGAGCCTGGAGAGGTGGGGGTATGCTTTGGGGAGAAGAGGTCAGCAGAAACAAGACAGAATACATGTATCTGAGTGAGAAAGAGACAGGTGTAACACTGAAGAGAAGATGAGTGAAGGTAGAGTTTAAACACCTGGGGTAAACCATCCAAAACGAAAAACAGTCCACACACAAAGATAGGTGAAGGAAAAAGTGAAGGTGTGGTGGAGTGGCTGGGCACGATATATCAAGGGTGATTTGTGACTGAAGGATAGCAGCAAGAGTGAAAGAGAAGGTTTAGTAGATGGTAGCAAGATCTACTATGATGCATGGTTTGGAGAGGGTGGTGCTAGCAAAAGGAAAGGAGGCAGAGCTGAAGATGATAAGATTTCCACTGGGAATGACCAGGATTAACAAGATTAGTAATGAGTACATTTGAGGAACAGCTCAGATTGAGCAGTTTGGAGACAAAGTCAGAGAGGCAAGGCTGGGATGGTTTGGACATGTGCAGAGGAGAGACAGTAAATATAGTGGCAAAAAGGATGATGAATATGGAGCTGACAGGCAAGGGGAAAAGAGACGATTCCTGGATGTAGAGAAGAAGGACATGCAGAGGGCTGGTATGACAGGGATAGGGTGAGATGGAGGCCACTGTGGTGACACCTAAAGGGAGCAGCTGACAGTAGACAAAATAGTCCCATACGACTTTATATTTGTCTTGTCAAACCAATAGGCTAATTCCTATTTAAAACAATGATAGTGATGGCAATGTAGGAAAGGCTTTTATAAATAAATGACTGCGTTCATAAATGATCCAATTTGAATCTCAAGTTATTTTAAAATGCTAACCATTTGGATAGAAGAGCTTTGGGCATATTTATATAGTATTCACATAAACACATGCATAACAAAACACATAGGAGGCGTTTGCCAGCACAGCGAGCCAGATTCAGAGTGTCAATTTCAGCACTATGCCCTTATCTGTGTCTCCTTACAAGACTAGTTTTGTCAACCCGGCAGAAAGACACGGTTTTCAATAATGAATGAGTTAGCGTTATCAGCGAGACGGGAGACCAGCGTGTAATCCTGCACCAAGCCAAAGGTAAGTAAAAACAGCATCTTTAACGTTGAATGAACTCCTTACCGACGAGCAACAACGCTGAAGGGACCAGGAGAGCCATGTTTTCCGTTTACAAGCGGTTAGCTCCCAGAATTTTATCCGAAATTGCATCGGAACACGAGCAGATAAGAAAAACAAAGTCGATATACACGCCATGACAAATGTTTAACCGTTAATGAGATAAAATGAACCGGTGACAGCGACGTTTGCGTGATTTTAATTAGCTAACGGTTACTATCAGGTACAGTTGGTCACATTTGCGACAGTTAGGGCATTTTAATTGCCCTATAATCCTCGCTGCTTTCTTCTACGTTAAGCTACGCACAACAGCCAGCGAGAACATTTTCAGGCACATGTACGATTTCCTAAACGAATACCCGCTTGATGACGTAGCGAGCAATGCCAGGCAAAACTAATCAAATCAGTTTGTGAGCAGCCCTCAGTTATAATTGTGAAATCGAGCGCGATCGTTTAACATGCCTGGACTTGCAAAAGTGTACGGAAGTAGCATGCATCCTTTGTGGGTGTAACAGGTGATGACAGTGAAGCGGTGTATGTGATCATTTCTGCGTCGCTATAGAAAAAAAGCCTTATTTTTTTGTATTACCGCACCGCTGTAACTGTGACAGCTGCATAAACAGGATTTAAACAAATGCTTACGGGTTTATCTCCTACCAGAAGTACGAAGATAAAATGGACAGGGACTCTTCTGGTGCTGCAGAAAGGACCGAGCCGGCGTCACCTTTGGGGAAAAATATTCACGAAGACACTCGCGCAGCTGATTCCCGCGCCTCCCGGTCAGGGACCTGTAGAAATACTGATGTCGCACGAGCCAGGTGGACCCTGCTGAGACAGGTATGCAAGCACAGAACTCTCATGATTGCACTGCTGTCCCTGAAGGAAGAACAAAGATGATGGGAACCCAGAGTTCCCTGTCACGCTTCCCAAAAACTCTATTGTTTACTTAACTTTTAAAAGGATCATGAACTGCACTATATTTACTTTCTTGCCCCAAAAGGAGGGGGCAGTTTCTGTACAATCTGATAATCCAGCACTTAATAATAAGTATAATAATAAGTATAATGATATACTAATTACAGTACAGCAGTCTTTTTTCTGCTGATCTGCTTTAACATACAGTATTGCCTGAATTATTGTATAACACATCGGCTTCACAGCTTTGCTGGTAACAGTAGCTTTGTTAACACTTGAAAGCAATCTTTTCCCCTCCCCAAAACTTCTGAAAACCTTGCACGCACTAGAGCAGTAACTGTTCCCTTACATGGACATTATGCAGCCCTTACATTTGGCTGACAAAAATATCTCCCTCCAGGAGGTGCAAAAAGCCCCAGACTGCTTTTTGGCACTTTTTCCTGAACAGTAATAAACTGAAATTGTATGGACTGCATATTGCATAGTACTGTGTTTTCCATATACAGTATGTTGTATGTAGTAGTATAGTAGTAAGCATAATACTTAACCTGATTTTTTGTCTTTTCTTTCTAAAACATTTATGCAACATAATGAATACTTTCATGGATTTACTGTGTACAATAACACATTTGTCACATTGTGCGGAGAGAGCCCATGGAGTGACAAGGGTGAACATGCAAATTCCACACAAAAATGTCCCAGGATCTTCTTGCTGTTAGGCTAAGTTGCTAACACTTCACTACTGTACTCAAAAACCAAACTCAATCCTTTGTGTTTTCTTTCTGAAAAAATGTATTAAACATAATAAATACTGTCAAGGATTTACTGTAAACAACAGATCATTTGTCACCATATTTAAATGTTATACTAATCCCAAAAGACCTCTTGTCTTTTGGACTGGAGGAAGGCTGTATTTATTTCCACTTTCTTATTTTCTTGTCACAGGTGTTGCGTCAGAAGCAGGTGGAGAGTCCGGAGGTCAAACAAGTGTCTGTTCGCAGGTTTGCCACATTTGACCTTTTCAGCAGAAAAAGGCTTGTGGCACGAGACCACAGTGATACCTCAGATGACCAGTGGGTGGAGTACAGAAGTGTCTACTTTCCTGAGTACAGTGCCTTACTTAGGTACACACACATGAATGGATCCACATAAGGCTCTTGTTTCATTCTGGCATTTGTAAAGCACAGTGACACTGCAAAACACAAAGGGCCATTTTGTAATCCTGCAATATTATACTAGTTAAAAACTACTGTGAATATTTTTTACAATGTTATTTATCTTGTGTCATAAAAGTAAAGACTTTAGTAAAGTTGAGTTGAACAAACAAAGAAAAACAAACAAAGAGACGTATATATGGAGTACCACAAAGCTTTGGTCATGTGGGTGGAAAGAAAATATCTAAAACATGTTTCAATTTTAAATTAAAAGCAGATTTAAAAAAGGAATAATTTCAGATGTAGCAAAAATACAACCCAATGCTTTTCTGCAAAATAGCTGTGTCAGAGATATGTAAATATATGACAAACCTAATTAGTGTTCACTTTTTGATGCTTTTGCTATTGAACAAAGCTCAGAATGGTAAATCTGCACTTTAGTCTTCTCATCTATCATCTATATAAAAAAAGGATAGTTTATGTTCCAAGCGTGCTGCATAATCATTTATATTTTTGTATCTCTAAGGGATAACATGGGACCTCTTAGAGTTAATGAAGTGCTCAACAGTTTTGACAACACCGGTAATGTCTGTAAGTACATGCTTTATCTTACTAGGCATTGTCTTTGTAATGTGTTTGAGTGTTTATCAGAGCATGCATATGATTGTGTTCACAGCGGAGTTCATTTTACCCATAGTGCTCCCTGGCTTTTATCCTTGACACACAAGCACACCCACGCTACAAGTTTGGGTTAACCTCATGCTGTGTTCTGTTAGTGTTTGATTGATGGTTTGATGCAGGTGGTTTGATTCCCTCTCTCTGAATTGGAGTGTGTCTCTCGTGTGCTGCTTCTACAGTGATTTATCATGTGCTCATTCCTCCCAACTACCTTCAGATGTCCTTTAGAACTAAAGTGGGTTGCAGTCTTATTGCTTCAGTCGACACTGATGAGTGGTTTGGGAGAAAGGAAAGACCATGAATCAAGGAGGGATTTGCACATGCTCCATGATATGGAGTGGTCACTTCACTCGCTCTGACCTTCATTCTTTGAAACTGTTTTAAAGTGTTAGACTATCAGAAGTGGGTTTACTTCTGATTTTTTTTTAAATTCAGGCTGTTCTGTACAGTTTCTTGTTGATGTATTGTAGCACTGTGTTTTTAACCACAGCGGCATTTCAGCTACAGTTTGGATTTTTTTTCTCCAAAATGTGATTTCAGGCAATTCTTTATATGCACAGTTAATGTAACTGCAGTTGTTTCTTACAATTATCAATGCATTTTGCACAATCCGTGACTTGCCCAAAATATAACATGAATGTTTTGTCTATATTAGTAAAAAGATCTCTTTAACTACACCTCAATATTAAAAATATTGCAGCAACATGACAGGAACAAATGTCTTATTGCAATATGAACAAGGGATTTGTAAGTATCATGTTCAATATATGTGCTTCTTGTTCACTTTGAGCCATTTTATACAGCTTTTTGTGAAGCTCCATCTTCCCAGGCATGTGACTGGTTAGAGAAAGGTCATGGGTTAGTGCTACTCAGCCAGATGGTTCCACGGGAGTCAGGGGTGAATGCCATGGCTAGAGGCTACTTCACTGCACACTGGAATCAGATTAGTAATGACAGAGCTCAGTGGCAACTCTCATTCCAACTTGCTAGAATGGGTAATCCTTTTTCTCCACAAGGAGACAAGAGGATCAATACTTTTTTCTTTGGAGAGTGAAAAAGAAGAGGTCATCATGTTTTTGGATTGTTCCACTCCACTTCACCGCTCTTTCTGGTTTGCAGATACCTCATTCGCTCTGTTTTTCATTCTTTTCCTTCTTTAGAGTATATATAAAGTAGTAACTTGTATAAAGGCTTTCTCCTTCACATAAGAAATCTCCAACTACTTAGAGCATACCCCCTCATCCACATTCCTCTTTCTCAATTTTCCCCTCTCACCATTGCTCCCCTTTCTTCCTTCTACCCCTCCACCTCTCTGTCTTCCCAGCTGGAGTCATGCTTTGCCAGATGGGTAACTGAGTTCCTGACTTGGTCAGTGGATTAGCACAGCCGGAGATGAGAGCATAGAAGAGGAAAAGGGGGAGATGGTGGGTGGGCATGCCGGAGGTGTGTGTGTGTGGGTGTGTGTGTGTAGAAAGGAGTAGAGAGCCACCAGCAACGGGACCTCACTCGTCAAACAATAGAGCAGCCATCTCCCTCCTGTTCTCCATCCCATGTTTGGGGCTAGTAATGCGTGAGATCAATTAGGACTGGTTGAGAGGAGGCACTGAAAGGCCCAGAGGTGACCCTGTCAGAGCTCTGGGGTATATTTTTGAGGGCGGGAGTCAGAGAGAAACCTCTCTAAAATACACAAACACACATACTTACTTATGTGTGCTCGTCACAAAGATATACAGGCAGGGACAATACTTAGAGAATCTACTGCTACTGTGCTAATTAACACATATTCATTTCACCCACCATCACTCCCTCTCCACCTTTCCTGCTGTCTTGATAATCCCCTACCCCTGAGGTGTGGACAAGCCCAAATCCTAGGGGTCCTTGTCCTCCTGAATAGCGGGCTAAAAAGCCTGGCCGGATTAGCACACTGCTTCCAAAATGTGTGGACTCAGCTTAAAATTGCTACCCCCCCTCTCAGCGTGACCCTCTGTCCCAGCTATTGTATTTATCCCACAGTATATTGAACAATATATTGTTTCTTAAGGCGAAGATAAAGTCAGTACTTTCATTTTAAGACCAGTGGACCTTGCAAGGCTTCTCAGTGAAGAATTTAGGTTATGACAATTGTATTATGGATAACTTTTAAATAATGTACCATTTTTAATATATGGGATGATACAGTTTCCTTTCTTCAAGCTTGTGTTTGGGTTGTGCTGGAACCTATCCCTGTTGTCATAGAGTGAGAGGTGGGGTACAATCTAGACAGGTGGCTAATCTGTCTCCTATAATGTATATATGCATTAATATTAGTGGAAAATGCTGGTATAACTACCTTTCTAACACTACAACAAGGCAAGCGGACTCAAGAAACTACCTAAGTGAGCACAATAAAATAAAAGTAAGAGAATTAAAATGGCAAACCTAAATAGCTGCTTTAATATCTTTTTCCACAAAATCAGAAATCATTGACCTACTACTACCTTTTTTTTTTTTTTTTTGTAACAGAGTGGGTTCAGGTTTGTTTTCTGTGGAATGACATCAGTCAGACCAGGACTTGTGAATGGCTCTTCCTTGGGGAACCTACATGTCCTAAAGATGGCACACACTTGACAGGTGACTGGAACATGACGTTCACTTGGTAAAATATATACATAGAAAGCACCCCATCTGGTGGTTATCCAGAGGTCATGAATCTGCAGTAACATTTGCTGCTTGTTATGTCTTTTCATTGTATGATTGGGACTATTTCAGTCTGGACTTGATCACTTTTAACTATCTGAACTCTGAACTCCTGACCTTCCCGGTTCTTTAGCTTGTAATTGTTAGAAAGCTTTGTATGGGTGTCGTTAGGAGTTTTAGCAGTGCTTGTTTCCGGCTAAGGGGTCAGGATTTTAGCACACAATTCATGCCCCTCGGGGCACAGGATGTGTGAATGTGTGTGTGTCTTTAAGAGGGTTTGGATAAAGCTTGTTGACGTCGCAGGGCTTTTGGTAAGAGGGCTTGTTGGGCTGTGGGGTCACATGTTGGGTTAATGTTTCAAGCAAAGGTCACTGTGACAAACCAAAGTGCTTGTATGGACACACACACTAATTTTTCTTGTGTGTATGTGCCAGTACTTATAGCATTACACGTTCTGTCGGGATGCAAATCTGTTTGTATTGCCACTTTGTGGGTTACACAAATTGTTTGGGGACAAAAAGCAAGACTCCATTATGTAAATCAATACATTTTAGGTGGAAGACATGATAAAGGTCAGGGTTTGGTTAAGATAAGGTTTAGTGTTATACATATAGCGGTTGTGGTTATGGTTATGGTTACGATATGTCAGCAGGAAATGAATGTAAGTCAATACAATGTCCTCTGAAGCACTGGAAACATGACAGTGAGATTGTGTGTGCATATAATCAAGAGCCTAGCGTCCTAATGAAGCCTAATAGAAGCTTCTTCACTACAGCTGTCATTGTCTAAATGACTACTAGCCTTTCAGCCTCTCAGTCATCCCTATTATCTCCCACAGACTTCACCTATCACCCCTGCTGGTAAATACTATAAACCCTGAATGTTTGAGTGTTTGAGGGAGGGTTGTGGAGAGCCGATTTCTGATGTTTGTGGTGGTATGGGGGCTGTTTATGACTGGAGGATGTATTTGGAAAGATAAGAGGGGTATCAGCATACAGAACGTACTAGATACATAAATAGCCTATCAAATAGGCCATTGAACAGTGCACGTGCAGGCTTGTGTTATTGTCACTCTCTGTTGAAGTGGTGGACAGGTATGTTTGTATCTGTGTGTTTTCTGTATTCAGAGGCACTGTCACCTTTATGTATGTGTGTTTAATGTTTTATACCAGTGTCTAAGTGTTGTTAGTGACTGTGTTTGTGTGTGTGCACACGTTTGAAGCTGCACATGTGCGTGTGTGTTGTAATAGGTGCCCCCCGTAGCCTCCCCTTGTGCCAGGCCTTTAGCGGAGCCCTGTTTGCATAATTATGCTAATTCATTGTGCCATAGTGCTAATTAGACCTTGTTAGACAATAGCGCTAGACTGGGAGCTGGCTGACATACACACACAGACACACACAGACACACACATAGTATGCTCTCTCAGACTGTTGTGTCAATGACAAGGTTTGCGGTCCCCCTCTGCGCTGTTTATAACATGCTCTCTATAGAAATGGTTCTCTACTGGTGTGCTCTGGACTGAGCTCAGGTGTCTCTTACGATTTTGATTTAAGCTAATGGAACAAAAATCAATGTGAAGCAAGACTGCTACACGAGCTTCTTTACAATATAACACAATTGGTACATGCCCTTATTTTCATTGTCTCTTATTTCTCAAAGCTGTTGCTTAATTGCTCCTTTGCCAGCAGTTTTTCTAATCTCTGCTTATTTTATCATTGTACATTATGATGATAAGATATAATGGGCACTTCAGATTTTATTCAATAAACCATATGATCTGAATATGAGTCAATCCAGACCCCAAGCAAAAAATCCATGAATATCTTACGATTTCCAAAAAAATCCACATTTCTTAGTTTCTTATTTTCTAAAAAGGATGGTGTGATATTCTAATAGCCTATTATGTCCAATGTAATCGATTCAAAATAATAATAATAATAATAATAATGAAAAATAAGATAAAGTCAGCTTGGTGTTATATATACTTCTCATGAGCAACCTACCATCATTTAACATGCTCCAAAAAAGGCTGAAGAGGCTTGAGATGCTTTTGATGGTAACTGCTTGGATCTCTTGTTTAATGGGAAAAAACATCAGTTTTGGACTTGTATTGGTTTTATATTGAAGCCTGCAGAAGAGGTTTCACTATCTATCTATGAAGGAAGGATAGATAGACACACTATATATATATCCACAACAATTTTCAGAGTTGCTGTTCTCTTCAAGCATTTTGCTTGTGTGGCTTTGTTTTTGATAGACGATAAGAAATTGTTTGGTTAATATGCCTCAAATAAGCCAAATGAAATGCACAAAGCACAATTAAATGCTACTTTTGTATGTTCTGTACAGTTTAAAAATGACACATTGGGGGGAAAAAAGTCCAGCATTTTTAGCCATCTTCACAGCAATTGTTTCTAAGTCTATAATTTAACCGCTAAACACAAAAAGACAGTCACACAGTAAGTGGACGTGGCTTAGTGTGTATGCACATGTGTTTGTTGTGCGTGTGTCACTTTGTAGTGTAGGAGTGGGGGTTGGAGGTATTGTAAGTATGACTTGAGTGGCTTGGGGGCACATTGAAAGAGTTGCTGGTTGATTTAATTGAAAGTAATTGATTTTTGCTTCCGTACCCTTGTCTCCTCCATCCGTTGACTGGAGGAAATAAGAAACAGGGACTCGCCTGAAGTACCGTTGGGTGTTAGAAGCTTCTTGACACTCGAGAAGTAAACAGTCGCCACACTGCATCTAAACACAAGTTGATGCTAATGTACAGATGCAGGCTGAAATGTTTATGTACGTGCACGCACACACACAGACACACATGCAAATGCGTGCTGAAGGTCCCTGCAGTACAGCGTCATTATGACTTTGAGCACAATAGTGATTGAAGGTGAGCAGTTGGGTGTAGCTTTGCTTAAGGAGTTCTTTCCCTTTATAGCCAGTAGTTGATTTTGTGAATTTGTGCATGACTGAGAGTTTGTGTGTGTGTCCAGATGCGTGTGCACTTGCGCACTATTACCAGTAAGCGGTGGGGATTAAGTTCAGGAAATGAGTAGAGCGTTAAAGGGTGCTTCCCTGCCTAGCGCTCTTGCATTGTCACCACTGCTAATACTCAGCTAATTACAAGGACATACTTTAACAGCAAGCTCAGCCCGTAACCCTCATGTCTCTCCACTTGGCTCCCCCTTTTCTTAGGTTACCCCCTTACCCTAGAATTAGAGGATGAAAAAAAGAGTGAAAGAAAAGAGAAAGAGTAATAACAGATCGCTCCCCTCCCTAAAAGCTCACCCTGCCTCTGGACGGATACAATAATTGGATTTTTCCCCATTTAAGTCACCCAACCCCTATGTGCCCCTCCTGGCTGTGTTCCCTATCGTGCATAAGCTCTACATACACTGGCCTCTTCAACCATGTAAAACATACACACAAAGAACGAGTGTGTTAGAAGAGAATATATATCACTTAGTCACGTTTGCTACCACTTTATTTAAAATCTGAGAAGTCTGGACAAAGAAGTGGTCTGGTAGTTATACTTTCTACACAAACAGTGGTAATCATGGAAAAAAACGTGTTTTTTACCTGTAAAAAGGAATGTTTTAACCTTCAAATATTTCAATCTGCGCTCAAGCATAATGATTAATTCAAATCTATAAAAGCTTCAAAGGCATTTTTCTGATTAATCAAGTACGCAATATATGATCTTTTACATTGTCACAATGGTGAATGCCCACTTAGGCATAACTGCACAGTAGCATACAAAAGTTGGATAAATTTAGTCCATGCTGCATATCCATACCCATGCTGCTTCATTCAACTAATTGACAAATATATACCTATAGCATTAAAAAATACACCCTTGGGGATAAGATAGGGTTTTACTTATACTAACTGTTGGTGAGCTCTTTGTGAATGTGCCTTTTGTGTGTACCATAAATGCATGCACAAACACAAATGTGCTGAGTATGTTTCCATTAGAGAGCTAAGTGATTAGTGTGTGGTAGTTAATTTGGCTCTCCTCCCACTTGTACCCATCAAGTGCACCACTATGTACTTTCACAGGCACAAGCGCATGAGTGTGAGTGTGTTTGTTTATGCGTAAGCAAGTCTCTGTGTGAATGTCCCTAATGATGTTTTAAAACAAATAGATGATTAATGTGATTAGTGCGTTAGTTGGAGAGTGGAGCAGCTATAGTAAATGGCTACATGGCCATATGGGAATATGTTTTGGCTTCACTCCAAACACTCTGTTTGCGTTTGTGTGCTACAGAGTTTATTTGCTTTGCATTGGTTTCGCTATTTTCACCTGCTGTAGTGCTATGAAATTGAGTTGTGCTCTTTTTAAATAGCTTTTTAATCCAGTTTTTTTGTGTGCGCTTCAGTTGGTGACGAGGTAACTTTTATAAAGCTGGTGGAAAGTGTTTATGTTATACACAGGGCTCATTTTCTGTCAGCACTTTCTTTTATCTGCAGAAACACATCAGGTCTTGTGGGATTACCTGGTGTAAAGGCTTTATCTTTGTATTCACTTTAATTTGAAGTGTCAAAATGGACGTGCAAAGTATGTTTTTTGACATCACTGTAATTCTGATAATTATCAGTAAATGATTACAGCTCACTGCATCATTAGTGCTTGAGACTATTTGTCAAAAAGCCCTAACAGAGAGGAGGAGCAGCTGCTTGTCAACCTTGAGCCTTTCAACATGTCTTTGCTGAAATGGCTAATGTGTTTGCTATTTAGCTAAAGAGCCATTAACTTGCTTTGTGACTCACTATATAGCTTTAATGCACAAACTGCTACAGTCACTTGTTCATTCTGTCAGTCTCTCTCTCTCTCTCTCTCTCTCTGTCTGTCTGGAGACTCTCTAAATAGCCCCACAGGGGCCTTTAACTGTCAGTTGACTGTGCTAATGCTAGGTGTTGACGCTAATGGCTGTGCTACATGCTAATGTGAGTTAGTGTAGGCCTTTGAGGGGAAAGTTAACTGATTTTCAAGTGCCCCCCTGAGAGACTGCCCTAATCAGTAACAAGCTGAAGCATCTCTCTGGGGCTCCAGGTTGAAGAGACTGGAGCTGTTGTGGCTACGCTAGCTGGTAACTGCTATAGTGTGGTATTTACTCTGTCTTTTAGAATATAATGAGATGGAAGTTGACTGAGTTTGACATTAGACTTGTGAGAAAGCTACAAAGACTAAAGGGGTGATATAGTAATAGCTGTAAATGCATATATGGCACACTATAAATGTATATACTTATGTGGACTTTGGTGAACTTTAGACTTTTTTCTTTTACTCCCTGGTTCTTGCTTGCTTGTTCTCTCTCACACACATACAGGCGTCTCTGTATCTGTCCACAGCAGGCCATGGCGCCACAGACCTTTGTGTCTGCCCACTGAGGCTGAAATATACTCTCTCTGACTCCCCCACTCTCTTTCTTTCTCTTTTTCTTTCACATATGCAGTGAACAGAGGGAAAAGAATAGGAGAGATTACAGGAGGGTAGTGAGTGAGGTGCAGGCATGAAGAGGTCTAGTCATAATTTTAAAACGAGCCCAGCTGTTTCTCATGCACCATGATACTTTGCAAATTATAATTGTATAGTAATGTTTTTCTGTGACTAATCTAGGTTTTAATGCATATCTAACTGATAATATTATGATAGAAATCCCTTTATTGGGATAGATGTTTTTTGGTAGCTGTAATTTAATTTTGTGTCATTGCAAAGACAGAATATTCACATAGTGGGTTTTTTTCTCCTGTTTTTATAGCCATGTATATCCGCAGTGGCTTTTTTGTTAATTTTGGAGGTTTAATGTTGACTAGGAAAATGATCACATAAGCTCTGGCGTTAGGAATATGAAAATCTTGCCTGAAAAGGATAACCTTTTTATAAATGATTAAAGAATAGAGTTATTTATTGGAGCCGTATCTCGTGCCAAAGTTTCTTGTTTTTTGAGACAATGGCCAAGAAGACACAATACTGTGGTATCACATATCTGCTCTTTCCAAGTGAAGTGTTATATATTTGGGCTGTACAGGAGCTGATGGAAACAATTAAGAAAGAAGGAAAAGGTCTAATATAAAATATTACAAAATAATGTATAAATAAAATCTGAAAAATATGTTTAAAAAAGTGCACAGTGCTGATAAGCTTTTAAACAAGCTAGGCTTTCATGTCATGCTAGTTATTTACTCCCATTATTCTTTCATTTCTAAAGATAAAATACAGCCTCAATATCCCATTAGATACTTGTGCTAATGAACAAAACATACATTTTGAGGCCTTATGTGCACATGTGCACAACAAATCGGTGTCTCAGTAGGGACAGAGGGGATTACTGAAAGATTGGTGTCCTACCCGGTGGCTGGATGGATTCCCTCCAAACTCCCAATGCTTCCCCACTGGGCCTTTTATCGTGTGTGTGTGTGTGTGTGTGTGTAGAGTAGAGAGCGAAGGTTAAGTGCAGGATCACAGATGGACACATAATTTTTAGTGCCCTATCTTCTTCCTCCCTCCCTTCCTTACTATTTCTGTGGGTCTCTTTTTATTCTCTACTTCTCTTATTGTGGTTTTAATCCTAAACTAAACTTTTTTTTTAGGTTTTAGCTGTTGGTATTTAGTGGGAGGCTAAGTTTACCTGCCATAACTACAGGAAATCTTGAAATTTTGCAGAAATTTCCATGGAAAGCCATAAACTAGTTCCCCTCTCACCACACTTTAAGACCATATCAATTATAAGGCCAAAACAAGACATTAGTAGGTGTTATTTTCGGTTTGTGAGTGAGTTTCAGTATTTACAGAAATATTATGTAATGGAGAATGTGATTAAACAATAATAAAAATGATAATTTGGTGTCAAGTATAATTATTTATCACATGTAAGTTTAAAATTCATCAGATTACCTCATTCAGACCTTCAAATGCTGAGATTTTTCTGAAGTAGTAGTTTCTAAAGAAGTTGTTTAAAAGATATTTCAGTGGGGCAGAGTGGAGTAGTAGCTTACCACGTCAGTGCTACAGGTTCTAATTTTCTTGTACTGCTGGTAACATCTTCGCTCACTGATTCATTGCTTTCCACCCTCTCGGCTGCACTTCTTCCCTCCCTCTCTGCCTTCCTGGCACTCTCTCCACCCACCAGTGATTGCACAATCTTCCCATCACCACCACAATCATAACAGCCCAGAGTCTGTGCCAGTGTGTAACCACCGCCAGTCTACACACACGCACTCGCATGCGCACACGTGTCCTCGAGGAGACATACAGCTGAAGCTTTTATGCCGCTTTCCCAAGTGGCTGTTTTCGAGCACAGCCACAATGGAGGGCCTAATGTGGATTTGTTTAGAGAGCTGGTTAATTGGAGTAGGATGCTCTAATTGCACCTCTTTCATGATGTGCGTTTCTCCATGTTTGTGGAGGTGTGTGTGCGTGTGTCACCTGGCCTTTGTTTGGACTGTGTGTGGGAAAACATTTGCTCAGCCATAGCTACAGTATATAAACACTATAAGCTACATAACACACATAAGGGGTGTAAAGTGCCTAAGTACAGAGAGAGAGAGAAAGATAAATAGTGCACCTTGTAATAGGTATAAGCTGGTGTATGTGCAGAGTGACCAATGTATCTGAATACACAACTGTGCATCTGTCTCTTTTTGTCAGTGTTGTCCCCCAGCTGGGGGTGCTCTAAGTCTTTGTATGACTCTGCTTTAGTTGCTTATGTTTCTGCCTGTGTGGATGAATGCCTGGCTGTGTGTACAAAGAAGCTTCTGGCCACTTTTAGCATCTTTGTTGTCATGCCACAATGTCCTTTTAAAGAGGAACACTAAACCCTGACACATAGTGGAGATACCCACACACTTTCTCCCTATCACACTATCAGGTTCTCAGCTTCCTCACAAGAAAACTATGACTGACAAATCAAACATCCTGATGCTTCTGCATGGCATCACTGAATAACAGGCATTGAAAATCGGCTGAATAATATAGCCTTTTCAGTCTGAATTAGCAATCTCTGCCACCGTTAGAAAGTATTTGGAAACATTTTAGGTTTTTATTTTTAGCTCTTTCTAAATATTTCCTGTCACTTTTATTTTCACCATTTCTATTTTCACCTCCTCTCTCTTGACTTGTCTGTACTTTCTGTCAGTCGAGTTCGCTTTCTGTCTCAGCTCAGCATCCACTTGATGATGATAATGTGCGAGCGGGTGTCTCTGTGTGAGTGATAACACATGGCATGCCCTACGTGGGCCATAGGCCTAGATTTAATCAATCATTGTCATTTAAGGCCATCCCTCAAGCAAACACACACACACGCACGCACGCAGACCACGGCACTTTAGTGGTCAGCTGAAAATTAGCGTTTTATACTTTGCTTGTCTGAGAAAAGACACGGACACTCTCCATCTTTCTTTAGACTTTTCCTTCTTTGTTTGTGTTCTTCTGTCATTTTTTTAATCATTGTTTGGTATTATGAGAGCAGAGAGTGATCTCTTTTGTTAGCATAAGCGTATGTGTTTGCCCTTCTCTTTGCCTGAGTGTGCCCCTATGTGTGTGCCTACATGTTTTTGAAGGGCCAGTCTAAATGGAGATGTATTATTAGTAACCATTCTGAGTTTGGCCACTGTTGTCCTCTAGCAAGGTAATCAGATCACTTAAAAGGCTACTTGGTCTATGGTCTGTGGCCTAAAGCTTTCTGTCTCTCCTTGTATGTCTCTGTCTCTCTCTATCCTTTAATGCCCCTCTCCAGAACACACAAAAACCCCAGAAGCCATGGCCATCACCCCTTATCTTCTCTCTCCTCAGTCAGCCGCTTCTCCTCACTACCACTCCTGTCCTTTACCTCCATGGGGGGAAAAAGGACAAGGTCATGAAGATAAACATAGAAAAGTGAAAGTGGGAGCAAGAGGGAGAGAGGGAGGGAGAGAGAGAAAGATCTGAAATGAACCGTCTCATTTGGACATTAGCCCCTGGGCTGTAGTGGTGAGAGGCCAGCTAGCCTAGCGGATAATGCCCAATTGTGTATAAGGCATTTTTTTTTTAGCTTCAGTTAGCTGGCTGCTTTGACAAGCTATTACTGGAAAGAAAGGAAGAGCAGGGTAATGCAAGGCCTCTTGGGAGGGTGACTATGACTGTATATATGTGTGTGTACATATGTATATATATGTGTGTTGTGTGTGTTGTGTGTGTGTGTGTGTGTGTGTGTGTGTGTGTGTGTGTGTGTGTGTGTGTGTGTGTGTGTGTGTGTGTGTGAGAGAGAGAGAGAGAGGTGGATAAGCTGCCTTTTGGACCTAGTGGCAAAGACATTGCTTTACTTACACATCACTGGTGGACTGAAGAGTGTGCAATACACCCGGATGCATAATGGTCTGTGTGTGTGTGTGTGTCTTGTCTCTTGACAGCATGCTTAGTGGACTATTTCCATCCATGCGTGCATGGTGATGGACAACATTGCCACAGAGAGTCAGCTCTTTGCGCTGCATATGAACCTTGTTCACTTGAGTAGACTGTTTAGTGAAAGGTCTCTTAACCTCAGTGACACGGTGAAGGTTGATAGTGGAACCCTTGAAAATTCTCCTATAGAGATACATGGGAAAGTTAAAAAAAAGTCTTTGCAAAGATAGTATATTTTAGTTATGATTGTGTTAATAAAATAACAGTTTTACTGGTAGCCAGTGGCCTTTTCTGTTTGTTTGTCCGTGTAATGAAAGTTACAGTTATGCCTACATTACATAATGTAGAGTGTGGGTAAGCCTTAAGCTTCATACTGTAAAATCTGTGTGGAGTCATATTTGTCCTGTTTAACCGTGTCCCAAAGACATCTAAAATTTCTGTCTGCCAAAGCGATTCTAGTGGCAATGGGAGATCCTGTCAACAAATAATGATATAACTTGGACACTGTTCCCCTCGTCCCCAGAGTCTCACACATGGGCCTGTCATGGGACACCATACCAGTACTTGTTGGTGCATCCCTACTTTTGTTAGTGGGATTCATTTTGTTCTCAAGCAGTAATGGGAATAGCTAAGAAGAGATTTTTTTCTTTCTTTAAAAAATTTAATAATGCAGCATTATATCCTATCTAGTTTTCTTTTTAATGACATTTAGCTGTACAGATATGCCATTGTGTGCCACAGTGTGATGGAAGGCTCAGTTATGTTGTTGTAATGACAGATGTTTTAAACTCTGCTTCTTTTCCTCTGTATCTTTGTTTGTTGTCAGATGCATGCATTTCAGTAATATTTACCACAACACCCATAGTCCTGCGCTCATGAGTGTTCGCCTGTGTTTTTCTTTGGTCTGACGTGGTTGCTTAACAGCCGATATCCACAGACTGCTGAAAGGCATTTAGAGTCGGTCTGTCTGGGGTACTTTGATCTTAAGTGTCCATCTCAGAGAATCTGTAAAATGCTCTATAGATGTTTACGATGACTCAGAGTAATTTTAGCCTAAAATACACATTGATGGAAAGCACTGGAAAATGGATATATCTTTACGGAGGTCAGGTGGTCACATAGAGCCTTGTATCTACAAATTTATACTCTCTGAATAAGTGTTGACTTGTTGCACCCAGCCACAAGTCAAATTTTTCCAGTCTTTCTAAAACATTATGAATCTCTCGTTCATGTTGCAGTTTTTCGTCGTTTCTGTTCCATACTTCAAACACAGTCTTGGTCATATGGTGTTAATTAAAAGTGTTTGTGTCACAGTGAGGGTGACGTTTGACCACTTGGATGTAACCTCTAGGTGAACATTGTTAGTAAATTTGAAGAAATTACTTAAAGATGTCCAACTCATTCCTACTGGAATGGGGCATACGGACAGACAGGCATGTGTGTATTGCATTTAAAGATTAAAAAATCCAGAAAATATGATAGTCCCGTTCTTCATATTCAGCAACAGCAATGTACAAAAAGTAAAACATTGCTGGGATGGGATAGCACGGGAGAGGCAGAGAGAGAGAGAGAGAGAGAGGGAAGAGGAGAATGCCTAATAGAGATATATCATTACACTGTTATATGTGTAATCTATTGTGCTGCCATTGAACAGCAGCAGCATGGGTTTGGCAGTAGGCCACGCACACACACAGACACACACACAGACACACACACACACTTACACACAGACACACGCACATGCTGTGCCTCCAGTTGGGCAGTAATAGAGGGTGTGAGTGTATTAGTCGCTACAGTCCAAGTGTTAAGTGCTGGCCTGGTGTGTGTGAGATCGATGACAGCCGGCCCCTCATTCTGACACACACACACACACACACACACACACACACACACACACACACACACACACAGATCAGACACTGTGACACATAGCCTGAGGTCAGGGGTCATACACAAACACCTCAGTCTCTAAAACGCACTCAGATATCTCTCTGTATTTCTGTGGGTATGTATCAAAAACACTTTATATGTCTATAACACACACATTCACACACTGCCGTACATATACCCATCTTGTGACCGTGGGGAGGGGCCTGCTGTCAAGCACCGGTGGTCCATCGATACTCTGGCAGAGCACTAATGCCTGCTGTCTGCTGATGGACACTGGCCTGCCTCCAGGGACCATTAGACTCACTGGGACACAGGCAGACACACAAACACAAATCAGTACACTAACATGAAACGCATAAACAAACCTAGTACTCTCATGAACCCACGAAACATAGCGTTTTCATACAAAAATAAAACAATCTGCATGTAAAGTACATACATACACATGTTTTTTTTCAATAATATTATAATGTACTACGCAGCTACACATGGAGCAGTAGTGAAATCTGCTTCAAGGGAATGTGAAATAAGGCAAAAACAATGACACAATAATTATAATTGTTAGGTATAAGACATTATACACGTGGCTACTATAAGGACACTTCACTATTACCTAATTGGGCTCTTAATACTAAAGAGTAACACAAAAAATATACATAAACAGCAATAAAGCAAGAAAAATATCAGAACAAAATCAACTGTAACTCCGTGACGTAAACTGAGAGATACAAATAGTACACAAATGGCAACTTTTGTTAAAAAAACTTCATATTTCCATATTTTTCTTGTTCATGAGTGATGGGAAGGTAGAGTTGGACTGACGTTAATACAGGTGTTGTGCCAGACAGCTGTGGTGAAGAAGGAGAGCAGCTCACCTATGTTCATGAAATCTGGGTGATGACCAAATAAGGATAGTCACCAGTATAAGGGGGCAAAATGAGATTCAGGGAAAGGTATTCCCAATGTGGATATTTCCTGTTTTGGGGAACTCGAACCAAAATAATTTTGATGGATGAATAGCATAAAAACCATTCCTTTTCAACCATATCTCTTATATTGAATCTGGCATCTTTACGTTGGATCTAAAATGACTTTTCCAAAGTTTTCTGTGTAGGTCTCTGGCAGTACTTGTCATTTCCTGCAGTACATTGCTAGGAGTTTATAATCCCAATGCACAATCCTCTTTTTTCCTGTCCTGAGCTGGGCAGTAGGGTCACGAGGTCATCAGTGTTCACATGGCTAAAAATCATCAGAGTGCTGCAGGTTCAAGTGCTATGTTCTTATCCTTTGCCTTGCTAGCCATCGAACTGCAATCCAGACACCATTAGTGCTACTCTTCTCTACTTTACTGTGGCTATTTGGTCCTTTTCTTCATTCTCGTTTTCAGACCCCTCATTTTTGTAGCTCCCTCAGATTCATCCAATTGAACACACTCTCACAGATCAGTATTACTCACTGAGTGTCAAGCTCAGCACCTTTTTAGGTGAATTAGCTGAACAACATACGCGCTGAAGTGTGTGAAAGAGAAGAAGATGAGAGAACAGATGCCTGGGAGGCCCTAAAGTGGATGAAGTGCAGTTGGTTGGAACTCTCTCGGTGCAAATCAATTATCTGTAAAGCTGTATGATAATCAATACACGAAAAATTGATTTAACAAACCAACCTCCCTGTCACTAAAAGGACCTATTTTTGTTATTATTGTTCTTCCTTCTGTCGTCTTCATCCCTCTGTCAGCCGTGTCCCAGAGCGTGTAACAGTTACATCTCTGTAGAAAAATATGTTAAATCAAAGTGATATGAGGAAAATTTAACAACAGCTTTTTTTTTTTTCCAAACATGTGAGATTGTTTTAGTTTGAAGGGCAATAATCTCCACGCTCTGCCGATCCGTAACTTTAAAAAAATATTTTTTTTTAGTTATATTACATATTCAGCAGCCTTTATTAAAATCAAAGAGTTATACTTAATAAACATCACAAAACAGCATTGTTATTTGATTCAGTACTCTTCTATGAGTTCCTCATTATGCCAGCTAATTACTACTCAGCACTGTAACGGCCTTTGTTTTATTGGCTCAGCACAATAAAAAGGCATCCCTTGAGCTCAGAAAGAAACAGTCCCATAATAACTAGGGGAAAAGCAAGAAATAATAAAGCCTTTGATGGTGTTTGGAGTATGTCCATATTAGATGAAAAAAGCAATAATTAGAGTTGATAGAGATTTATGGCACATAAGCGACTTGATGTCTTCTGAGATTTATGTGTATATGTGACTGCTGTGTTAGTGGAAGCCAATTTTTTTCCTTTCTGTCCCCATGCATGTTTTTTTTTGTTTTGTTTTATTTATTATGGGGAAAAATAAAGTTGTCAGCAAGAACCAGGAGGAGAGTTGCAGAAGACACAAGTCTGTGAGCAACACAGAGGAGAAGAAAAAGTGAAAGATGATGAGCCAGAAAGCAGTGAAAGGACACCTTGAAAGAGAGAAAAGAGAGAGATGGGTCCTGACAGGAGAAGGGGACTGTCTGTAGATTTGCCTGCATCAAATCCAGGCGCCTGCGGGCATCATCACAGTACAGGCATATACACACACAGATATACACACAGATGCACAGTGATAACCCATCAGCACTGGCCAAGTGTTGTTTAATCCAACCTGACTTGCACTCGACAGAAAAAGCAAATTCACTTCCACTCACAGTCTGAAAAACGGAGCGCTCTTCACATAAATGGCAGCGCTCTGAATTACCCCGTTTATATGTGTGTGTGTGTCTTTGTGTATGTGTCTGTGTAGCTCATGTTTTTATTTTTGGATGATTTTTTTTTCAGTGTGTCTGTGCGTGTGTTTACATGTATTGGTGGTGACAAGCTCTTCAGCAGTACCCCCTTCATTGTGTGACAGGCAGATAGCTAGGCTGCTCTGCTCCCTATTGTTTGGGGGCTGTCATCAAACCCTGCTTGTACAGCCAGTTATACAGCCCGCGCGCGTGTTTGTGTATGCATGGGTGTGTGGGAGACAGAGTTTGCTCTTTGTTGGTCTTTCTCATCTTCACATGTGCTAATGCATGCACCTGAACCTATTTGTGTGTTAATGAGTGCATGGATGCACCATGTGCACAGGTGAGTGTGTTGGATTTGTTTATGGTGGTGGTGCAGTGAGAAAAAGAGGAGGAAAATCAGCACCGACAAGCCATTGTTTAACAGACTTATATAGTTTGGCTGGAGCACTCTACTGTACTCCCCTCTCCTCTCCATTGTTATGTGACTTGTCATTAAGCCCTTGTTGCCCAGTCAAAATGTGCAGGAGTGCTTGTTAGGCACAGCGCTGTCATTTGTGGAGAGGAGTAGGTGAGCCTAGCACACACACATGCACATGAACACACACAAGCAGAGGTACAAGAGGGCAGAAGCACAGAGTGGGTACTGCAGATGTTAAAAATTATTTTTGCTCAATATCTATGGTGCTCGATGTATTATTAACATTCTCATGTAATGCTGTTAAAAAAGGCACGAGCTGTGTTGATGAAATTAGAAGTCCTGCATTGTTGAAAGAGTAAAGGAGAAAATTCCACACAGTTTTTGGAAGAATAAAATTTTTTTTTTACATAAGAGGTGGAAACTAGAAGGAAAATCCTGTGACTGTGACTGTGCTTGAATGAAATGAATGCAAATAGAAATCAAGGATATTCTTTGGTATTCAAAGTTGGGAAATAGATTTAAAAAAAACAAACCCAGAGATCAGTTTTTATTGTTTTGTGTAAATTATTGCTCAAAGAAGAATTGTATGCATCTTTTTACATTACATTTGAAAGTCCTGTTTTAGTTTAACTATGAGAAAAAAAGTGCAGGATGTTTGTTGTAATGGGGCTAGATTTATGCTTCTTTGAAACAGTGGTCATATGCAAAGAAAGGTGCTTGCAGGAAGTGGCCCACTTTAATGTTAACAATAAGTCAACCTAAAGGAATTTGCACATATTGAGCTCATTTGTTTTTGTTTTTTACAGCCTTGAAAAGCACATCACAAACATAGGCACAGACATATCTCTAGATATCACCACATCACCATGTCTTGGGTGGGAAGTTTAAACACATCCATTGTACAATAAAACACTGATCGACATGATCACCTGCAAAGCTGGACTCATCAGGACAGATTGACAAGCAGGCAGGCGGACAGACAGTTCAGTATCCTTTTCTAGTTTATTTCCTGTGTCAGGAGGGGACAAGGACAAACAGGTGACATCACTTCCTGCTGAGGACAATCACACAGGAACGGGTCAGGAGCCTCCAGAAGTGCCGTCATTGCCATAACAACCTGACTGACACGCACACACAAACGCAGAGGCAGTCGCACACATATACACAGTCTGACACTATTGTTAGCTCCTAGCTGCTCTGTTTATTGATATAATTTTGAAGCATTGTGCATTTCTGTCTGCGTGGCTGTCTTTCCCGCAAATTCACTTCCTTTATGCTTTTCTGTCTGCCTCATATTTTGGTTGGATACATTGTGAATTTGGTCATATCGCTCTAATTCTTAAGCTTATTCCTGCAAACCAGTTAAACATTTTCGGTTTTTATATGGCTTTCTCTTAACTTGCGAATTCAAGTTGTGTTATTTAAAATGAACTCCCCTTAAAATTCTACTAGGAACAGTTTCTGTCATATTTCTGGCCTGGACATAGAAAGGAGGCTGGTCTCCAAGTATTCAGCTACACTTGAAACCCCAGAACTATTCCAATTGTCTTCAAACCACGTCTTTATTGATATATACTAAGGTGTCAAAACTCGTCACTACAAACAGGCGGGGTCGCCAAATGTCATCTTTATGTGGGGAATGAGTTAACCATCTAAAAGTGTTGCCGTTTGAAAGACATTTTAACATCTGAAATATTTAAACTATGTTTACAAAACATGCCTGGAAGTAACTAAAGTCTGTCTGATACTAAGCATTTATCTCTATCACAACCTCTGCCTCACCTCTTTTAAGTTGTGTTAAATAACAAAAAACAAAACAAAAACATGATTGAATAGTATGAATGAATTGTAATCTTTTGAGATTTTTTATTTTTTTTTTGCATTGAAGGGTCACTTATTCAATCATAAGACTCAGTACAAAACCATCAAAACATAAGAGGTACAGTAACATGTTTACTACTGCGTACATCAGTTTGGTATTTTACAGTTATCTGTCCAATGGAAAAAAAAAAATGAAGACCTTGTGGAAGTAGTTGGATGAGGCTTCTCATGGTCACAGTGCTGCTTCTTGTAGCTGCAGTACCTCTTCTTTCCTGAAGGTGGGAGCAGTGGCTGCAGTTTAATAGCTCTGGTAGAGGAAGAACTACAGCGCAGGCAGAGCAGCTCCTAAAAACGGTGGACTTTCCTTGTTTGAGTAAGAACAAAACACGAAATTCAAATATTGTGCAAATAACTGTGGTTGTTTATTTCTCTATTAATAAAGTTTTACTTATGTAGCTGAGGTGTAATGTAATGGCTATAATAAAATGTAGTTTTGTATTTGTTTGTTTTTTATTAATTCTTTTTGACTGCAATCGCTTTTATTTTCCCACTGGTGAACTGTATAGAAAAGGGTACAGTCAACAGTTGATTACACATTGCCACTTTCCACAGATTCGCCTTGATGTGTGCTCTTATGTGTGCGTTAATTGATTGTCCCATTGTTACGGATTGTCTTGTGGTTGCCATCAGTCAATAGTGCCAGGTCTTAGTATTCCTGAGTGAGATCAGAACAAGTAGGGAGAAAGAGGAAAGATATCGATCAGGTATGATGTACATCAAGTTCCAAGTTTACCTGACTTCCAAAATGCTGGCATCATCACCGCAGCACACCGCTGATGCCCCCTTCTCCTCTCACTTTCTTCCTGCCTCCTTTCCTCACTGTCCTTTTGTCTCAGCTGTGTAGATTTTGTGTGTGCGTACGCATGCTTGAGCTGCAGATAAAGACTAAATTGAGCTGTTTTGATTGTTCAGTCAGAGCGCCCACAGCACAAGGCCCCTCGGCTAAGGAGCGCGCGCACACACACATGCACACACTCCTTCACGTTGAGCCCTGTTCCAGTCACTCTGCACTTGTTCCCCAATGCTTTTTTTATTAAGTGTTGTTGGCAACAGCTGGGAAAATTCTTGTGATTACGAGTCAGAATAACTTTCTGTCCATGGAATGAGGCGGGCTATTTGTTAACACCAATCTCTGAAAATTAGTCCTCTTTCGTGCCTTCATGTTTCACTAACACTAATCAAGGTTTACATGTCTTGCTTTTCGGGGTTAGATTAGCTCTAGGCCTCACTATAGGGATGTTGGTTTGTGCAAAGTGACATGAAAAGGAAATAGATTTTAAGATTTAGCTAAACGAGTTTGCATTTCGTTAGTTTTCAGTTTTCAGGAATTTTGTAATTAGTTGGATAATTTAATAGATTACATTCTTATGAAATGTATTTTCATGTAGCGGTGTCAGCCACTAAGGCTCTTCATAGATTCACTATACAAGTATAAGGTAAGCATTAGCCCTGTGATAGACCCTGTGGCAGCTCCACTCTCCTCGTGACCTGGAATTGGATAAGGTGAAAAAATACATGCAACATAACAACCCAAAACAACAAAAGAACAGACTTTGGTGCATGCAATAACAAGCTCTAGGTCACAAATCTACCTACTAAAAGGCAGAAAGCTTGGCTGTATTACACACTATTTCCGCTGGACCTGAGTGGGTAGACCCACAATTGTTTTTAAATGAAAATAAAACACAAGGAGTGCCATCATAGTACTTAGCAGAGGTCTCCTATGGGAATCCCTCTCCTCATATATTAGATTTAAAGAGATACATTGGCTTGTCTCTTTTCCCGGGAATACGTATTTGTTGATTTGAAAGGGACTGAACCTGAACCAGAGTCCAGTGATACCATACAATTATGCAAATGCACACTTAAAAACAAACTGCACGCAAACGGTTTGGCAGAAACGCTTCAGGAGAGTGAGAGGTGTGCACGTGTGCACATGAATGCTGGCATGCAAAAACAAATGCACTGGACATTGTTCTCAGCCTGCACAGACACACAAAATACACACACTCCTGGGATGATGTCTGGCTAGGTGGATAAAGTAGTGCTATTGTAATTCGATAGATGGCTTTCCCTAAGATAATCTTCCTTAAACAGATGATCATTTTGGGAGTAGATTTGATTGATGTGGGACGGGCAGAGAAACAACAAGAAAAAGAGACAGAGAATGTTATTCTAGTCTCTCTCTCT
>NW_024582407.1:1446807-1532448 GCF_018398535.1 Haplochromis burtoni | reverse complement strand
TGTGTGTGTGTGTGTGTGTGTGTGTGTGTGTGTGTGTGTGTGTGTGTGTGTGTGTGAGAGAGCGAGAGAGAGAGAGAGAGAGAGATGAAAAATGAAATGGGTATGCATGGCGAAGAACATTATTTTATACCATCTTGGCTCCAACTTATGCCCAAATTGTGACTTTTCCCTGTTACTGTGGCTCTGTTATCTTTGTTCATCTGGCCAATCACTCTCTTATTTAATTTTATGTTTTAAGAAAAATGATTTCTTTCATATAGCATCTGATTGTGTGGGTCTAAATGCACATTTGCGTTTGACTCGCATCACTTTGCACTGACCTGTTTGTAAAACTGCAACATTAGCACACAGTACCTCTTTTAAACTCTGACCCATAAGACAATTGTAACACTGGCTCTCAGCCAATATGGGAAAAAAATAGTGTTGGTTTAATTCAGGCGTTAGCAGTCGTATCCATTGGATGTGATTTATTAGGAATTGGCTAAAATACAAACTAGGAAATATTAGCGAATACTGTAAATGCAAATTTTCAATACATCAGATCAGACATTTGCTGGGTTCCTCATACAAAGCTCATGTGATGCCAGATTAACCCAGTGTATGGGTTGTGCAGTCTGATATATGCATCTGCTACTAAAACAAAACACCACTGAGTATTTAATATATAGTAATACTGTGTAATTCCAGTATTTACTCCTTGTTGTATCTTTACATGGTAGTTTTGAGTTTGTAAACATTTCTTCCTAACATTTCATCCTCCTTTTTTTTTTTTCAAAGCTGCAGGATGACTTTGGTGCACCAACTTTGCACCCCTCTGTCTTCTTCCTCATCAGCGTCTCTGGGCCTGAACTTCATTTTCTAACTACCCATCCCCTTTTCCATCCTTCTGCTATTCCAAATGGCCTTTGCAGAAACATGCAGATACTGGAGTAAAAGAAAAAAAAACAAATCTTTGAAACTCCTTTCTTTTGCCCACTTCCAACTGCAGTGTATTTTGTGCTTTTCTCTCTTGCTCTCGTTCCCTTGCTTTCTCTCTCCCTCTCTGTGCTCTTGTTCCTCTTTCCCAACATAATCCTCCGCTCAAGCCCCTAGGTTGCCGTAGAAACATCAATAACATTCCTGCTTGACAACATCTTAGTGCATTAAAGTGGTCGTAGGGAGACCTGGCCCAACAGAAGCACACACAGAGTTACAGACACACACACTGTAACCCATGAGCAGGATTCCTGTGAAAATGGCAACCAATAGGCCACCTAAATATGTGAGGAAAAACACGAAAGCTCATGTAGAATACTACAATACTACATGCTCAAATAAACTATATGATAGAAACCAGTAAGGTAGTTTTAAGGATCGAGGACAGCAAAACCTTTTCAGTTTGAGTTCACAATTTATTTTGGGTTAAAATGTTGATCAGTGATTAGTAGATATAAAAAAGAATCTGACTGAACTCCTCCACATTCTGAGCTTATTGGCATCTCTAACTATAAAATGTTGGATATATATTAAAAATGAATTTCTAACTATATTTGAATTTTCTGTGATATTTTATTACAGAACCAATTTATGACCAGCTGTCGGTCACAGCATTGAACTTGTTTCTTTTTAAACACTTTAATATTAACATACACATTGCTTTTTTTTAAATGGAGCAGTGTTTTAAGTCCCAGGTGTGTTTGAACTATGACCTTCCTATCCTATGTGTCCCAGTGAAGGTGTAGAGGCTACAACGATTTATTATTTTTACTACTGATTTACGTGAATGGTACTGCAATTTGTCAGACGGTTTCCTGCATTTACCCTCATCTGAATCCTTTTCAGTAAAACAAGGCACAGGTAAATGATTTCTTTTTGAGACGGGATCATTGAGCTAGATGCTTTCTTAGCGTTTCTGAAGAGGATATGCGTGCTCGAAGAAGAGTCTGTGGGAGTGACAGTATCCACTAGAGTCCACTCTCGGCTTAGAGTAACATCACTTTCTGTTTCTCTCTCTCCGTCACTTTTTTCCCTGTCTGTCTCTCTTCCTGCCTCCCTCCCTTTCTCTCGCTTAGTCCATCTCAATTAATACGCTCCCACCTCCCTTCGAGGGCCTATTATACATTAGCCCTCTAAATCGAATCTCATGGAAATTGCCAGGGAGACGAACGCTGCTACTTTGACTGACACACTGCTGGATTTGTATTCAGCGCCAAGAACAGCCGGGCACCTACACATGTAAAATTACATACACAGCGCGTGAACACACTTGAGCAGTTACCGAACATGAAAGCGAGCAGTTTGGACACCCAAACACATACTCACATAGGTGTGCTTTTGAATAGTCAAAGATTTAAAGATAAATATATATTTATTTATAAATACACATACATGGAGGAGCAGGAGCTACAAGTGCACGTATGTGTGTTTGTGTGCGATGTGATAACGATGCTCTCTTGTGGTGACAGTGGCTGCAGATTGGACAGACCTGTCATCATCCCAGTCAAATTATTCTGATTGGCTGCTGATTTCCTGATGGAGTCCCTCTGTGTGTGTTATGTGTGTTTTGCTGTTTGATTGAGAGCCCGTGTGGTTGCATTCTTGCATATGGGAATTGTGTGTGTTGTGTGATTTCCTGACGGAACCCCCGTTTCATCATCTGTTGCAATTCCCACCTGTCTCCACAGTGGTTGTGCTGTGTCTAATCACTTGATGTGATTTGTGTTGGTAAAACAACGCACCTTCCTCTGATGAGGGCCTGCCCCCCAGTGTGTGCATGTGTGTGTGTGTGTGTGTGTGTGATGCAGGCACCCTTCAGGGCGTACAAATCAACATTGTCAAGATCCCGCTGTCCGATTGAGACAAACCTTTTTGTTTGATGCACACATACTCAGAAGCACACACACAGAGGCTCTGAGGCCTTGCAAAACAACATAAAATTGTCTTATGAATCAATCAGGACACTTTTTTTTTTTTTTTTTTACCTTCCTCCTCTGTAACATTTATGTTGGCAAATTCTTCTCTCTGTCCTTCTTACGCACACACCTTGTGAGTGCCCTAGTCAGACAACCACATAATGGGCTAAAGAGGTACATGAAACAGATGGTTTTCCAGTTAGCTGCCTCACTAATGCTAACAGGACATGTCACAAAATAAGAAGAATAAAAAAGCGGGTGAGAAAGATAAGGAGGGAAAGTGGAGTTGGGAACACTATTTATGTAGGGACAGATAGGAACTGAGACAGACACAGTGTTGAAAATATACACGGACTGGTGGCATCGTTAGGTACATCTGTTCAGGTGCTTGTAGGTGCAAAATTCTAATCAGCATGACAGCAGCTCAATCGATTTAATGTTGTAAACATGGTCAATGTGACCTGCTGAAGTCCAAAACCAATGATCAAGAGGCGGGTTAAGTGACCTCAAACATGGCATAATTGTTGGTGTCAGATGGGCTGGTTAACATCAGCCAAGAGCTGATAATTCAGCAGGAGGTTACTTACAGGGAATCAACGAAGAGCAGAGGACCTGAGGGAAACACCAAGGAAGACCGCTACAACAAATCAGGATAACGAGACAGGGGGAGTAAAACTCAATATTAAGCACACGTGACACACGACCGTCAAAAAAAACCAGGAACTAACAAATACTTAGACCAGAACTAAGATAAATAAACTTGACAGAACTAAACAGGAACACAACCGGGGAGACAGAAAAGTAAAAACAAAACAAAACAAAACACGGAGACTGAGTCAGATGCTAAAACACAAGGGAAGGAGGAATAGTCAGGTATGAAACCAAAAAACAAAAGACTCTAAGAAAACTCTTAAGTCAAAGACTCATAACAGAACTGAAGACAATACAGAATCATGAAACAAAAATGATCAAAAATACAAGGCTAAAGAAAACTCAAAACATTCCCAAAACTCAAAACCCTTGACAAATGGTCAGACTGCTTTGAGCTAAGAGGAGGACAAGGGTAATTTAGATGACCACTTGTTATAACCAAGGTACACAGAAGTGTATCTCTAAGTGCGCAACACATCGAAACTTGAAGAAGATGTGCCGTGTATCAGTAGTTCAGGCTGGTGTTGTTGGTAGAGATGGAGATATTTTCTTGACACCCTCCTTTGGCACCAAAGAACAGCAGCTCAATGGATTTAATGTTGTAAACGTGTTTTTTAATGGAGAAAGGTGACAGAATTATTGCTGAGAAAAAAGTATTTAATGAACAAGGACTAGATATTTAAAGTAACTAAACCACTAACACCAATAAACTGTATAGGGTACTCTAAAGGGGCTAGTGTTATTTTGAATGGCAGTTATGTACTACAGCGTCAAATATACCAGTGTGTAGTTAGTAGGGGTGGTAGCACCAAAAGCCACAAATTTGTCAGCTGGCAGACAGCATTTTGTATCCTTTTGGTGAGCTTTGTGTATTTTAGTTTTGCTTTTATTCACTGTTTAGTTTCACTTTCTATTTGTTAGTAAAGTCATTTAAATTATGGTTTGAATGAGAGCACAGACCATCACAACATTAATCCTCCAGTTCGAAACATTTCACTTAAAAGTACTCAGCGCATTTAGAAGTGACATAAAGAGGTCCTCCCATTGTATTATTGTAGCAATCAGTGCCTTACATAACCACTGCCAAAAGACAGCTCATGTGTATCTCTGACACACCGTTATTTGACACACCCTGTGTTTACAATTGATATCTTATCAATCGTATAATTCCTGAGCACTGACTTAATTTCTTTTATAACAGAGTAGATCCAGTATTAGATTGGAGGCCGAAACTGAAGTTTTGTTTAGTAATTTTTCCATACATTTTGATCTAAATAGTTTGTCCAACAAATGTGCAGAGTTGTTGCACGTAGGGACTAAATTGCATTAAAGACTGAAGGACAGCAGGGACAAGAAATAAGACAGAAAAAGACAAAGGCACAGGAAGTTAAAGAACATTCCACCTTTTCTGCACCCCCAACCTCTTTCCTACCCTTACATCCACATTTCACCCACGAGACTGTGTTGCCAATCTGTGCCAGGCTGTGAAACATTAGCGCCATGCAATATTTAACAGGACTAAGTCAGGCTTTTAGGCTCAGATGGGTGTAGACTCTATATGTTTAGAGGCAAGCCTGTAGCAAGAACAATCTGATTAGCTGACATGCTAGAGCTTTCATTGCTCAGTGTTGGTGTGCAGCTGCGTATGTTACTTTTATGTGTGCATATTCTTAAAGTGTATGTCTGCCATCATGAAAGAATCTGTCCTTTTCAACCAATCTGGGGTTGAAAAGTCCACGACACAGAAATATGTTGAATGAGTTATTGAGAATAGCAGCTGTGTTCGTCACAGAAGTTGCTTCTTTATTTTCCTATTTCAATTCTTCTTTTTCATATTCAAGTGTGACCCGTTGTACACATTCAAAAAGAAGTGACGATGTTAAAGTGTTTGTGGAAGCGGGAGCTGAGGTTCTTCCACAGGTTTTGTGTCATGTGCATGCAGAACCACAAACAAAGAAGATTCTTCCCTCCTGCCATATCACAAGGCGCTGTGTGTCTTCCTTGAACAATAACCCACCACAAAAGAGAAAAAAAGCTTCCAAAACGTTGCACTGTACAGCAAAGGACTCTCACATTAAAAGGTATATGTACACTCCAGAACATAAGAAAATAACAAAAAAATTTAAATAACTTATTCTGTTGTTGCTTTAGCTGTAAACAGAGAGCTGAAGATTTTAGCTGGTTCTTTGGGCAATGACTGTTTCTGCCTGTTTTTCTTTCTTTCTTTCTTTCTTTTCTTTTTCTTTTTTTCTTTCTTGCCCTCATCCTCTCTCCTCCTGAAATACTCCAATGGAAGTACAGAGAATAAGCAAATGAGGTTATGTTGGAGAAATTTTGAATATGCAGTGGTCCCTCGCTATAACGTGGTTCGTCTTTCGCAGCCTCGTTGTTTCGCAGATTTTTTTTCTTTGTGCAATTTTGAATGCTTTTTTTTTTTTTTTTTTTTTTAAACAGCGCATTGTGTTCTGCATCCTGATTGGCTGTAGACCATTGCCAATCAATCTCGTGCGGTGTCTCCTGTACAGTACAGAATGCCTTCAGCTTGCCAAATTTACATAAATCTTCGATCGTTAGCAGTGTGACTCTGAAGTTCTGTACTGTATGTTTGTAAGCTTTCTCCCCAACAAACACAACAATGTCGATGAAACGTTTTGCACCGTCAGAGGCAACCGCGGGAGGCTTTGTTTTCATTCTAAAATACTGGACTTATTTTTCTACGAAAGAAAAATAAGTTGAAGTTGAGAAGTGTGAAAATGTTCATGCCTGTCTGAGAAAAGCGTATAAATACTTGCATTTCAAAGGTTCTTTAGCTTTTCTTATGATAGGTGTATACAAAAAAAAGAACATCCAAACACACCATTTTCATTTCTCCACTTTTTCTAAAGTCAGCTGATTTCAGTTTGTGTAAATGGAGAAGAAAAGTTTTGAAATCATTTGTAATTTTTTGAGGAGTAGAAATATTGAGCCTGCTGCACTGAGCTGTGGCCGCAAGGTGCTTGGTGCCTGTCCTAGTGGTAACCCCCAGAACCAGCTGGTGGACACCAGAGGTGAAGGGAGTCATCAGGCTGAAGGAGTTCTGTCTGGTGTGGTTAACCTGTAGGACTTCGGAGGCAGCCGATGGGTACTGACAGTTCAAGCAGAACTCTGCTTGGGTGGTGGCTGAAGCAAAAACTCGGGTGTGGGAGGAGTTTAGTGAGGGCATGGAAAAAGGCTTTCCGACTGTCTCTAAGCATTTCTGGCAAACCGTCAGGTGACGCAATAAAGGAAAACTGTCAAATACTGCTGACTGCAACTGAGGATATTGTTGGGTGATGGGAAGGATACTTGGAGGACCTGCTTAATCCCACTGACATGTCTTCTGTAGAGGAAGGAGTCTATGGATGGCTAATAGATGTATGGATGGATGGAATATGCAGGTTACTTATTTTTATTGCATGAAAGGACAAAAAGGCACAATAGTAAAATGCAAACTGAATCCTGGACAAAAGCAACCGCAAACACAATATTGGCTGTTAGCAAACATCTGCATGCATGCTAACAGAAAGATAGCGAATAACCCAGAGTGATGTTAAAGCTGAGTATATGCTGATCTCAGACAGGCAGTAAGATCCTGGACAGCAGTGATGAGCAGTCAGGCTTGTAGAATTGTAGCCTCCATTTATATCAATGTTTCTATAGTAAAATGATAGTGGCGATCACTTTGAAGCATCTTTAGGTGGATTTTGAACTTTACTTTGTGTTCATACTTAAACATCAGAAGAAAAATGGTCTTCAAGGATTTTTGTCAGTGTGTGGAAGTGTAGCCTATAGTTTATATTGTTCACTGTTAGTTCTGCATTTCTGGGATGTAACATAACAGTAATGTTAACCACTAGTGTAACAAATTATTCTCTCCATGTAATAATTAAGTAACGTTATGAGTAACAACTCCAATACTGGATAGCAACGATTAGTCTACCATTTGTTTACTTTATTCGGAGACAATTAAAAATAGTTAAAACACCGCAATTTGCCCTGTTTTCACTTTCGCTTTTCAGTAACATTATTTACAAATGAAAAAATCTAATCAAATCACTGGCTGGCTGATAGATGATTTTGTTAAGTTGACTGGGTTGGTTTGGTTCTCTGCTTGATACATGTCACAGAAATAAAGACAAAAACACACACGAATGTTTGAAGGCATTATCTTACAAGCGTGTGAGCTAAAAATATAATAAGCATTTTACTATATACACGATCTCCTACAAATAATTCAACTTAGTTACATTTGATTTATGTAGCCCAACTTGACAATACTGTTCTTGAGGCCCTTCATATTGTGAGGTAAAGACCCAACACTATTTGAGATGAAGACCCAATGATCACACAGTCTCCTGTTAGCAAGCACTTGACAACAGAGGGGAGAATAAACCTCCTTTTAACAGGAAACAGGTGCAAGGAGGAGCAGCTATACGCCCTGAACTGTTGTAGGATGAATGCAAAGACATGAGAGAAATTCAGAGCACTGGCAAACAATAGATATTACTAGTATATTACTAGACTGATGCATCCGAAGAGACAACGCATTTTCTTCTCTGCTCTTTGCCCCTATTTTTAAAACTAGCCATTCTCATTTTTACTACTTGAATTGAAACTCAGTTTCTTCTATTTGATATCTTATTGTTTTCCTCTTTCCTCTTACCCTCCTCTCCTGTCTTCCTAGCCCTCCTTCTCCTCTAAAATACAGTTCACATTTGTTTCATTCCCTAGAGGCACTTAAAATCTGTAGGAGCAGCCAGGTCCCTCTTATGTGCAGCACATACAGTACATATTTATTTATTTTTTTTTACACAATTTATCACCTATTTGCACATTTACTTGCATATATTCTTATCCCAGCGTTCTGAATTTACTGCTCTGGTAAACTGTTACAGCGACCCACGCCATCTAACCTCATGTTAATCCACCATCTGACTCCTCTCACTGCCTCTCTTTCTGTTTCTCATCCCTCTCTGGCAAACAGCCGCTCTTGAATAATTGCAGTGAAGAAGAAATTTTCAATGCATACAAGATGGGCTCTGCAGCATCTCTCTCTCTCTGCCCCTCTGAAAGTCTATCTCTTCTCCTTAATCCTACCTTGTCTAACTGAAGAGCCTGGGTTTATACACATACATACACTGTAAAAAAAAATCAATATTTAAGAGAATTTTTCTTTGAAAACTTAAACTTACTTTAAACAAATAAAATATTAGTAATAATACAAAAAGAGACTGAATTAACATGTCCATTATAAAATAATGAGAAACCTGTAATTGTGAGTGAACGTCAGACATTTTTTTATTTATTTATATGAAGTAGATTGTGATTCTGTTAAGTACTGATTAATGTATAAGATTTCTCACATTAAATTACATAACGAAACCCAAAGTACAGTGTTTTTCCTGTAATTTTAAACCCCATTTATTTCTATTAAAGCAGTGTTTGACTGTATTATTTGGTATGTTGTTTTTATACGTGTAAATATCTTTTTATTTAACATAAAGCATGCGGGAGGGTTGCTCTCTGCTCTTTTCATGATTCTAGATTATCTTTGTTTTACTGCTTTTCTGATGCTCTGCCTGCTGCTTTTTTCCTGTTCTGTTTTAACAGATTTCTTTTACACACACACACACACACACACACACACACACACACACACACACACACACACACACACACACACACATGTTATACCTGATTTGTATGACTGCAGGATGAAATGCATAGGGAAAGAAACTTATCTCTCATTGGCACCATGTTACTTGATACACACTCTCAAACAATAATTGTTTGGTAGCACCTACTCGTATATACACTCACCTTACCACATCCACACGTACACATACACACACTCATTCACATACATTCACAGGTCAATTGCTGTTTGTAACATTACCTTAATGAGAAGTGGTTTTTGGTATAACAAAACACTCGAGTTGTTGATCATCCACTTTGCCCATACATCTGCTCAATAGAGCAGTGTGTATCTATTTGTATCAATGTGTAGGTGTGTAAATGCAAGATCATACAATACGCTGAGTGTTTTAACACTGTCATGATTAGTGCAGTCCTGTGTTGTCAAGTGGGAGGAATGGCTTCCATGTCTAAACAAGCACAAACATAATAATGTTTACACACACACAAAAAAGCACCAACGCACACACAACACAACAATGCATCCCACGGAGAGATTTTCGAGAGGTAGAGTGTTATGCTCACTTGACAAATAATACAGACAAACCTTAACGCCAGTATGCGGTTGCGCGCGCGTGTGTATGTATGTTTGCCACCACCTCAGAGGATGAAGTTAATGCGCACACACACACACACACACACACCAACATACACAGGCACCTCACTTTCCTGTGTGTTAATCCCCCCTCCCTCCAGCTGTGCAATCATAATTTTAAAGGTGTTGTCTGTATAATTTCTGTGGATTATGTGATTAGGAAGCTATTGTGGCAGATTAATGTGTGAATGAGGTTAACCCGTGATGAAATGGCTTTTGTCAGCCGGTGCCCTCTGCAGCCTATTGCTGTGCTCTGTCCTTGTCCTTTTGTCTGTCTTTGTGTGTGTGTGTATGTGTGTGTGTTTAAGAGAGACAGGTGGAATCCAAAGCCTCCTAATCTTTAAGCCACCATATTAATTTATGATCATATGTCTTGATTTATTTTGTTAATGTAATAGATGTTAGCCTGTTTTAACCCTTAGTTCAGTTAAAGGGACAGTTCAACCTAAAATAAAATTGACATAAAGCTGTTTTGCAGTTTTTACAGATTAAAGCTGTTGAGTTTGAAGCCTTCAGTTGTTTAGTTGAGCTAAATAATTCTATCCTTGGCTCAGATAACCACAGACATACATAGTTTATTTTTGGAAATCTTAACATGGTTGTGTCCATGAAATTCACAAATGTGTTGCAAACATTGCAGCTAAGCTGAGGTTTAGCTTTTTTCAGTCAAAAGTTGTAGACAGTAGGAAGAAAATTGGTTAGTAGATTTAAAAATAATGCTTACAAAATCGTTTATTCTCTTCAGTATGAACTGAGGGCCATCTAGTTCCTTTATATTCAAAACGAATATCTCGAAAGCTGGGCAACTCACACCACAACAACTTGGATAAATAGTGCTACAGGAAAGATGAAAAATGGATAAATTTAATTTAGGGGGTGAGCTGTCCCTTTTAAACTCGTAAATCTTCTCATCCCATTTCCTATTTCCTGCCGTCTTCTACCCCTCACCTCCTCCTGCTACATTTTGACTGTGGAGAGAGGCTGTGTGACATAGACACAGCTCAGAGCAAGAGCTGTTGTTGGATCTAGATGGAGCTCTGAAGAGAGGAGGAGGCATGGCTGTGGCACAGCCTGGAGTCAGCTGTCACAAATAGAACATTTAATAGTGTCTCTCTTTCCCTCCGTCTCTCTGGAGCTGGTCTGCTGTCGGTTCAGGTCATTCCAGATAGGACTCTATCTTAGGATGATCTCACTGACAGCACCCACTTTAGACTAATCACTCCATTTAGACTGGAGTGGCCCTGGGGTGGGAGGGAGAGAGAGGAAAAGAGAAATAAAAAGAGAGAGATGACAGAGATGAACAGTTACTACCCCGCAGGAGGAGAGAAAATGAGGGGAAGAGCTGAGCGAGGGCCGTGAATGCTGAGAGAGAGAGAAGTGCCAGACATAATGAAAGAAAAAGAGAGATGGCAAGCAAGTTTATTTTAGGGCCTGTTTATGAAGCATAATAAATGTTAATTGAAATAAGGAGTGTTTTGCTAACCTTAGGGTATTTGTGAAAATATATATGTCTGAGTCTGTTTATGCAGGCCTCATCATCTGTTTGAGCTTTTGCAGTAAACAGGACAAAGAGACTGTTTTAAAGTTAACCGTCACCTAAAGTGCACTCATCGTTTCTTTGTGTTTCTTGCCATAACCAATATCAGTGTTGTTGTCCGTAATACTAATTTAGATGTGAATAGATGGGGATTTGTGCTCATTGATAAGCATTTCCTTGGTTGGAAAAACAAATAGCAATAAGAAATGTGTAGGTGTGATACAGGTACAGGTTTGGAGACGTTGATGTAGTCTTTCAGTTTTCCAGTTCAGACATTAAGTTGGCAGCCACATAGTATTGACTAGACGAGCATGTTGTATCCAGCAGATTTCTTTGTAGTGACTGAGTCATGAAATGAAAATGCAAAGGCGTTTCTGATCAAACAAACCTGCTTCAGCACACAAATTATTATTGTTACAGTAAATTGACTTACTTGGTGATAAAGATGATCAGATCACTCAATCTCAATACTAGATTTTCCTCTGAGAGGCTTGGATTTTTATTAAGCTGCCTTTTTTCCTTTGTCCGTTCAGTCACAGTGGACAGGGAAACTGGTGGCAACCGCCCAACCTTCATGCTGTTTATTTCAGCAAACCACAGCGGTGTAAAATAAAACACATTGCTCTCTGTCTGCCTCTGTCAGAGTGTTACACTTACACCATTTCAGAAGGTAAAACAACAATGCAGAGAGGCTGATTTTTAATTCCTTAGTCTCTGACTGACTGCACAAGTTTGCATTACTTCCCTTTTAGAAATTGTTCATCCATGGAGTGGAGTGGCTTCAGAATACTTGCACATGCACTGCCTATTCAAAGAATTCGGCGGTCTCTGATGGAACCGTGTGTTTACTCTAGTCCAGGGTGTGTTTGTGCATGTATGGAGTCTTTTTGCTGTATGCCAGCTAATAATGTACAATAGCTCTCCCTCTCTCCCATGTGCGCCTCCTGTCCTCTCTCTGTGTGGTCAGATAACCTCAACCTGTCATTCCTCATCGTCCACCTCTCCTCTCCCATTCTTCCGTCTCTCTTTCCATCCGTTCATCCCTGGGTGTCCCTATTCACTCAGTGATAGAGTTAGTCCGACTCACAGTTGCCTTTCAATGTGGGTGAACACACACACACACACACACACACACACATATATCTATATATACACACAGGAACACATACGCACAGACTTTGTGTTTGCCACCCATTTACCTGACTCAATGCCTCTATTCTCTGGCTCCAAATTGACCATTGGCTGGACAGATGGATGGATGACCCATGGTGGTCCCGCTCTCTACTTTTTCTCTCTCCCACATACACGCATACAGTCACAGACACACACAATAGAGGTATGCCCAAAGGGCTTTGAGAACACAAACATGTGTTCGGAAAATATTCTTTTTTTGGACTTTTTATAACTCTACCTCAATTTCCTTCTCTCTCACTCAGGCAGACATGAGCAGGATTTTGTGAATAAGTGTTAATGAACCGTTTCAGTTAAACCAATGTTGTACATTTCATTACAAATATGTGCAGGTTAAATAGTCAAGTGACTTTGGAAGTACAGTACCGTGCAAAAGACTTGAGCCACCTGTCATTTCTGTATATTTTCCTCAGAAAATGCAAAAACATTTGTGCAGCTGTTCATTGAAACAAGCGCACACATTTATGACAACAAGGTTTGTACAATTCTAAAAAGCCTGAAAGTCATATATAGATTATATGTTATCACCTACAAAGAATTTCATTGTAACTCTAAGTATAAGAGCAAAAAAACATAGACATACAACTACCAAAGTACAACAATAAGATACGTAGATGTGGCCAAATTAATATGACAGGTATTTTCCCAATGAATAATCCGTTTCCTAAAACCCAGCATCATACCCTGAATGTCCAGAAGTTCAACCCAGCCAAAGGTTTTCCATTCACAATAAGACAGTTAGAAAATTCTCCGATTTTTGACATGTTAGAAAGGAAAGGAACTGAATAACAGATGAATTATGATATAAATGACCAATTTGTTTGTTTAGTTTAGTTGTAAAAGAAACGGATGATATCATGTGTAAGCACAATGCAGAACTACTTCGCATAATATTTACAGTGTAGTTAGATCTATGGAGTGAAAAATGTACAGCATCGCTGATATACTTATGAAAGGTCTGGCCTCGGCATGGCACGCGTTTGCTGAGCTTTTGTATCATACATAACCGCGGCTTTGTCAACAGTCTGCGGGGCAGATCTCTTCCATCTCAGGTTAATCCCACAGAGAGAGAGGGATCCCAAACCTGAATATTACCGCAGCTCAAATCTCCTCACAGTCAGACGCCACTACTCACATCTCACACCTTCACACAGAGGGGTTTGCATGTCAAGATAAGTGGAAAAGGTAAAGGGAGACAAACACACTTCTGCGCAGCACACTGAATAGCAAATGCACACACGCAGGCAAAGTACATATTCGTATAAAAACATACACACGCACGGAGATAGACCCATACAGAGGAAAGCCACACGTACAGTATGAATACACACAGATGCATGCGCACGCACTCATACGCAGACACACACTGGCAGTGAAGCTCATCTGTGTGCTATCTGCTCTCTTCTCTCTGCAGTAGGCAGATAAGTGCCATAGTCAAACCAGCGAGGGAGAAACACTGTAGTAGATAGGCCCTGTAGCTGCACTCCGTATGCCCTGCGGTGGCTCTGTGCATGATTGTGTTTGGAGGGACTAAAGCAGAAATTTGCTTTAAATGTACAGAAATCATTCCTCGAGAATATCAAAATTTTATGTAAACTTTTAATATAAGTTAACGTGAGAACGTAAAAGTACTTGTTAGGGTTGAGTTAACTGAATTCTGCAGTCTTCTTTATTTGTGCACAATGAAAAAAAAATCTAAAATTATTCTTCGCACACTAAATTCAGATTTCTAGTTTAAAGGTTTGTCTTCGATTAACAATGCTGTCATGCCCTGTTCCCTTAAATTCACATTTATTCAATTTTTCTACTACCATAGAAAATTAGCAAATGCTCTGATCTGTCATTTCAAGTGCTGTTGGCAAGATGAGTGATAAGACCTGAAGTCACCTTCCTCTCCTGCTATTCAGAATATTTCCACTTAAGAAATGGCTTCTTTTGACGCTACATGTCTTTGTCTAATCTGTTATGCTTTTCTTTATGGAGCCATCTCCCCCATTTCCTATTTTCCCTGGCTATTCATATCTCCCCTCATTATTTGTATAATCATGTGTTTACTGTCTGCACAAGGATTAAAAGGATGACCCCAGACTGCTAACAACCGATAATGAGAATGAACTCTATAATAGCCAGATAACTGGTTTGCTGTTTTATGGTCTCGTTTTTGGTTTGCTTCTCTTTAGCTTATGATCTATGAGTCAACGGTTGCATGAACTAAATTTTGCTGGAATTAACACTGGCAGACTGAGGCACTGTCGTAGACTGCTGGAATGGCCTGAAACAATATGGCGTTTTTGGTTGGACCTTAGCATTTTCTATACAGCTGCAGCATCTTTGAACCTCTTTGACTTCTTTGCCAAGATTCCTGTCTGCCTCTGTGCGCTCACTCGAGCCGGTGTAGTATTGTACAGTAAAGCACTGGTCTGAAGAGCTCCATTGATCTGTACACTGACCAATAGACCCATAGACTGCTGCAAAGTCCTATGGGTAATATAAAAAGTGGCTGCAGTTTATCTCCTAGCAACATACAGTAACATTATCCTGGGGTCTTTCTTCCTCTGTGTTAGGCTCTTTTTTTCTTTCTTCTCCTTTTTTTTTATTTTGTTCTGCCTTCTCAGACCCAACAAACACTTGAGTAGACTCCTTTTCACTGCCACTACTCCCAGTGTGTGTGTGTGTGTGTGTGTGTGTGTGTGTGTCTCAGCATGTGTGTGTGTCCCTCAGGGGTCCTTGTGCATGTCCATCTCTGTGCTTTCTACCATGCAGGATAAAAGCCTTTCAGCTGTGACTGCTGCCAAATCAGCCCCTGCCACACCATTGCAACTCCACTCCAGCACCGGTTAACTATCACACTGCTGTCATTAGAGACAGAGCATGTGTGTCTGTGTGTAGGTGTGTGAGAGAGACTAGGAAAGAGAAAGAGATACAGAAGATGAGAGAGAAAATGAATAGCAGGCTCAGCAATCTGGGTCACAGGATTCAGACGACTGAGCACTAGTGATATGTTTCTGATCAGGTCCACTACAGTGGACTGTCTCAGCACTAGCTAAGAAAACACTCACACTGGACACTTTGGAGGTATTGTATGCTTTGCTATTTCCAGTAAATTTGAGAAAAAGTACAAGTGTGTGCATTTAAAAATTCTAAAAACAGACAAAAACACTTTTTAAAATATTTTTTTGGCAGTTAGCCTTTATTGGATAGGCCACTGGAGAGAGTTTTACAGGAATTCTAGGGAAAGAGGAAATGGTTTAGAGTTGACTTGAATCCTAACTCCTGCTGTAGCCTTTGGCATATGGGTGACCTGACCTCAACCAGGTAAACCACAAGAGCATCTAGAACCACAATTTTTTACCAAAACAAGCACCAGTCCATTAGTGCTTTTGACATATGCCTGAAGAGCCAAAACCCTGCAGAAGCCTTTCCCTTATTTTCAGTAAGTCAAAAAAACAAAACAAAAGATAACATCTAATGTTGAATTTGTCATACTAACAGTGTCACTTTTGTAAATATGTTTAGAGCTTTAAAAAATAGTTCCAAGAAATGAACAGCTTAAAACTATATTACGGCAAAAAATATGACACACTACAGTTTATATGTGAGTCCTCACAGTTTTCAGAGCACATAACCCTCCGCAAAAAAATATGAATCTTTGGAGGATGTTCATAACTAAACACTTTGGCTTCATGAAAAATACCTCAAAGAGTAGAAGATTATTATGGATTCACTCGTGTTGAAGAAGAAACTATAGAATCAGCTTGTAATTTGCATTTCTAAAACAAATATCTGCACAAATCTAAATATGCAAAATCATCGGCTGTTAAAAGGGTACACAGACCTTCACAAGCTGTTGCACCTGGCTGATTGAAAGGAAGCATGGCCCCAACAAAAGAACTGTCATCTGGAACAATGGAATAGACAATAGAAAGGATTATACAACTCCTTCAAGAAGAAAATCTGACATGGAGTGTGGCAAAAGATGTTGGTTGTACCCAGTCAGCTGTGTCTAAAATCTGAAGCAAGAACAAACAAGTTGGGAAGGTTATAAAAGAAGACAATAGGGATATGTTACAGAAGATATCAGAGCAATGGGATGGAAAACTCTGCCTTGGAAATAAGGATGCACAACAAAATAAATGAAAAACTAAGTCAGTGTTTGCGACAGAAGTATAAGAAATCATCTAAATTAAATGGGATTTACACAGAGAAAGACAAAAAACAAGTACTGCACGCAAGTATGGTAACATCTAAACAGAAGAAAATGAGGTTACAGTGTGCTAAAGAAAAGCAATAATTAAACTGTGCATCGTTGAATTAAAGTAATGATACATATAAAGTTTACTGCTTGAAGAAAAGGACCAGGGGTGATTGGAAACATTACCCCAACAAAGGTGTATTTTGGATTATGTAACTTTTCATGATTACGTAACTTTTCCAGCTCATAAAATATCACAGAACAAAAAGGATTAAAGTTGTTAAAATTATGTTAAAATACAGCAAGCAAATCCTAGAAAACTGATCTGTTAACCACTATCTGAAAAAGTTGGGACATAAACAATATTCATGTTGTTTTTCTTGAGTGAAATGTTTTATTTCTCCTCAATAAATAAATAAGCAATAAAGCAACAGGTAATTTGGATACCACTTATTGAATACATTCTAAACATTCAAAAGGACCCCGAAAAGAAAAAGGTTAAATAAACTCTTCTTCATGTTATGTTCAAAGGGTTTAAGTTACAGCCTCTCCAAGCAGCTGAATGAAGGATTTATTGGGCACTGCTGCTCTCTAACTGCTATGGTAGCAACTTAAGGTTAAACCAAAATAAGAAACTTAGTAGGGTTAATAGGTCACTTCCACTCTCGAACTCCCACTAACCAGCTCATAATCCAGGTGGCTTACCTGTTGATTGTGTATCAGAGACCCTAAGTGGCTTTGCTCAAGAAAGTCCTTTAAGGGATCAAACAGTTGTCCTATACAGCCCACATGATGAGATGGCCTCAGATACTGAGCAACAAATGCAGACTTTACACCTCATTTGCATTTCAGTATTTGCTTTGACTAAAAATGAAATAAAAGTGCAAAACAACTTTTTCAATCCTTTATTTTCTTTTCTATGGTTATTTCGTAAATTGTTTATCCCTCCTCCACATCAGCTTAGAGGACCTGTATGTTGGGATGTTGGTGGCTTTCTCACATGTGATGCTCACTACCGTTTCTGCTAGGCTATGGCCAGAACTTGGACTTGTCATTTAATTTGTTTCCTTTTCTTTTCATTTAATTTGTTTAATTGTCACACGTTCTCCTTTGCAGTGAATTGTTAAGTTCATCAGGATATGATAACCATACTATACATGATGGCTTATGTGGGACATGCAGGATAACTGTCCACTCTGTAAAGGGTTTTTGTTTGTGTGAAGCTACTTTTGGCAGCTGCTACACAATCACAGGCAAGCCACTTGGGAGACTTAAACGGGGAAAGTGCCCTATTAACCTGCGCATTGTGAGCTGCAGTGGAGCTTCGTGGTCTTTGACCAAAAAGTAGGGAGACTTAGCTACCCCTGTCGCTCTAAATATTAATTATAAGAATTAAAAAGAATGATTACTTTCAGTTTAGTTGTATTTGCTTATTTCAGTTCTTTACATTTTATACTGAATTAACTCTGCTAGAGGTAATGCCAGTGTTGCTGTTTGCTGTCACCACGATTACCCAAAGACTACCGATCCAATGTTCCTAAAATTTGTTAGAGTGATGGGTCATGGACAAGCGAAGAGCCTCTTAAAGTTTGGTATTGATCAAAATGGTTTATTTAAATTGGATGGGTTTCAGATTTGCATGTCATAGGTCTACCTATAACTACCAATTTTCAACAGTCAAAGGGTCTCTGTCAAAAGCTTTTCTATTTTCATTAAAGGTAAAACATAGGAGCAGGTTTGCCTCTGATTCCTAGTTCTTTCATATTGCAAAGACTTTCATTAACAGGATTCTGCAGAATCTTTCTGCAGAGTGAAGGGAGGGTGTTTGCAAAGTCACGAGGTCTTCATTTTTGGTTTGCTTGATAAAGAAACCTTCCTCCCCCTCAGTAACAGCTCCTCCTATCTTTACAAACGACATATGCAACATTTCTACAGCAGTACTCTCATGTATGTGGTGCATTAACTACATAAAGGCATCTGCCTTTATGTGTTGAATAGTGATGTTCCTCCTTGTCTGTTTTGAACACTGTAGTTCACAGTTGACGTGTCCTTAGGAGGGTTGTGCGGTGTGGGTCTATTTAACAGCTTTACAAAATTCTTGCTATCTGTGTAGCTGCTGCTCTGGACACCAGGTCTACAGTACATATGGGTCAGTCTATTGGCAACCTGTTCAGGTTCCTACTGGGAGCTAATTGTCAGACTGTCAGTATGGTTCTTTTTGCTAACCTTCACACTCCTTTTCAGCTCTCTGTTTTCTTTGCAGGCTCTGCTTGTCCCTTTGCTTTCTCTACTTTAGTGCAGCCTGTGTGCAACTTGTCTTTTACTCTCTGTCTACTCTGCAAAGAAGAGATGAAAGATTCAGATATGTTCATTCCTTGTGCTTATTTGTCTTTGGTCCCAACACTTCCTGACAGGTCCTTGTTAAAGTCCTTTTCTGTGCCATTGGGTCAAGGCTTCCACACAGTGCATCGTTTTTGAACCTGTGTTTGCTGTCTCTGTCCAGTTTTTCTTCAATTTTAGTTTCAACTTGGGTCTTTGCTCCCCTCTTTACCCCTAGGACACAGGGATTATTTTCATTCTGTGTGATTATTTCACACATCCGCACATCAAGGTCCAGTAAAAAAGATCAGCCTGTTCTGGTTCAGCATTTAGAGTCATAATAAAAATATTTTATATTGAAACATGTTTTTTAATGTTTGTTTTATTAAAATGTGACTGTAAACAGTTTGGTCTGGGGATCAGTTTGTTGACCGTATAGGTTCAACTAAAAATATTAGGCCACATCACTATAGCATAAAAGCAAATGTATAACATGCAGGGTGCTCTAACAAAATAAAACCCCACACATACACATGTGAATTATTATTATTGTTCTAATAACACACACACGAAGCATATAAATACATGATTTAGTGCAACCCTCTCTACTGCTCCTGACAGTTGGAATGAAATCATGAGCAGAAAATTGGGACAAATTAGGGGCAATTAAATGACAGTTGGACAGTAATATGTTCATTTTCTGTCTTCTGTAAGTGGCACGGACAGAGAGCGGGGGAAAAAAACGAGGGAGGAAGTGGAACATATTAGTCAAATAGACAAAGCAAATTTCTAGAAAGCAATGAATGTAGGTGCTTGGTATAAATTCAAACAGGAAAGCGGTTAGTCAGCTTTCACTGTGACAGTCAGCCAGTCAATAAGTCAGGGAGAGAAAGAGAAGCAATTGGAGATGTGCTCCCTTTATCTCCAATCAACTAGGGCTGGAAGAGCACCATTGACCTCAATCACAAACCTGCACAGGTTTGTCTTTGGAGCTTTTTTTTATTTTTATGATGCTTGTGTGTTTATCTATGTGCGCAAGCCACAACACAGTTTTCATTACGTGTTCTGGTTTTAGAATTTACACTTTAAGTGCCGTGTAGTTATTTATGCTAACGGAGACATTTCAAATCTTTGCTTCTGTAAACGTAACCTCTCTTGTCTCTCTAGTTTCCTCTTTCTGGTTTCAAAGTGGATAGCACCGTAAAGCTCCTCCACCAGATTGACAGTCCTTTCACAGATTTGGTAACTACTGTTGGGGAGGTCTCTGTCTCCTTAAACAAGAATACTCCCCTGGAGCCTTGAATGTGACTGGAGAAAAAAAATTGGTGAGAAAATCCTCAGCAGGAATGCAAAAGGTTAGCAAAGTGGCAAAGAGATGGGGGTGCTGAGAGCTGACACATAAATGGAACAACGAACAAGAGAGAGGAGAGGAGCGCTTTTTGACAGCAGAGGTGAGGGGTCAGATGTAATCAGCACCTCTGTAATTCTTCTCAGCAAGTCAATTCTCTGTTTGTTTGTTTTTAATATTCTCTCTCCTCCTATCCCGGGTGTGTATTTGTATGTGTGTTTGTTGGGAGGTGCGGCTGAGGAATGAGGAGATGAGAGGCTGACTATCAGATGGCACGTGACTGTGTGGTTAGCCCCCTTTCAGCTCACGTTGTGGGTCTTTGATTATTTTCGGGGGCTACAAAGAATAAAACATTGCTTTTTTTTATCTTTGTGTTTGAGTTTGTAGAGCGGAGGGGTTAAAGTGATGCATTTGGAGCAAAAATTTAAGCACTTCTTCTCTTTATATACTTTCCCCTGCAACCTTTTCTGTGCTGTCAATCATTCCTATTGTCATGGTGAGGAAGCGAATTGCATTAACATGGAAATAACACATTAGGTATGCTTCAGTTTGCATGTTTGCCATATGGCATACGGTATGTCTCATTCAGTGTATTTGGTGTTTGTGAGCTGTGAGTTAACCGTGTTCTCCTTAGTGTGTGTGTGTGTGTGTGTGTGTATACAGGTTAGCACTGACCCATATGAATGGGTCTGTCTCTCTCTTTCAGTCACACACACATGCAAGCAGCTGTCATTAAAACAAAGACATAATGACCCTCATGCTCATCCCACATTACACTAACCAGCCCGTTCTCCCCTCACAGCTGGCTTGTGTGTTTGTGTATGTGTGTCCTGTTGTGTGTGTCTTTGCATGTTGTGCAGTCAGAAAGTGTTGTTGAGGAAACAACAGGGTTGATAATTGGACATGTCCGTCGAACACACGCAAACAAGTGCTGTCCCCTCCCTACCGAGGAGCTATAAACATGTAAATGAGAATGTCGCTCTCCTCCTTTCCCACCTCTCCGTCCATCCCCTCCATTCCATCACTCATTACTTCGTCCAGGGGCCAATCAGCGTGTGCGGGAGAACAGGACACGTCGTCTAGTTGATCCTGGCAGGGATGCTGGCTGAATATGAAGGCAGGGGGCTATGCGTGCTCATTAACATGTATGGCAGGGGATAGTGCTTTTTTTTGGTTTATTTTTGAAAGACAGGAAGATGATAACTTATCTGTTGGGCTTAGAACAAATAAGAACAATCATATGCATTTTTGTTTTTTGACTTGGAGAAGGCAGAGAGCACAGTAAAGGTCACAGAAAATAGTTTTGCAGGTTTCAGAGGAATGTGAAAGCTATATGAATTATGTTCAGTAGTTTTTTCAGTCAACAAAGGGCTTTATTTGTGTTCTTTTGCAGCACTAATTCTGTAGAAAACTGAATTGTGTGAAAAATAATACATTGAGATGACAAACATGGTTTTAGTTAACATTTTCTGTATTTAACCACAACATGGATTTAACCTCCATTTACCTTAAAACTTTGCATTATATGCCAGCATTAGTTATTATAGAGAAAACCTGGCAACCCACTGGCTAGTCTTTGGGCCTGTCCATCAGTCACAAAACTATTAAGCTAAATCTTTTTAGTTTGTTGCCTATCAAATACCATACCGAATACCATCACTCATTTGCTCTCCACACCGACTGTTTATCTGCGTGGAGCTAATGTCTGCTTCAACAGGATTGTTCAACAAAACTTTGACTACAGCTCAACTACAAACAAAAGTCAGAAGGTTATTTTCTTTTAAACCATATTTGCAGTTGCAAAATAGGCATAATAGGCTGTAAGTGTTAGTTTTAGGTTGTGTGCAGCAGTTTGACAGAAAAGTGATGGTTTCCTTTGTCGAGACCAATTCCGTGTGTTACAGATCTTCATAGTTTTGTTTTTGGTGTGAATTCAGTCAGCTCAAATACTTGACAATGGGCTGAAAATAGTAATAGTAAGTCCATCAGTCAGTCAGTTAGTCAGTCAGTCACACAGCAAGCTTTTCAGCCAGTCAAATTTCTGTCAAATTTCTAAACAGTTTTTCAGTCAGCCTGATAGTTAGTCAAACAGCATTTCAGTCAATCTAGAGTCAGTCATTTATCTTCCTGCTCCTCTATAATAGGCAGTATTAGACTAAGTACTGTTGACTAGCTGTGCTAGTGGCAGTGTTGCATTTACACAGAAAAGCTTCCATCAGTATCCATACAACACCAGCAATTGTGGCGTCTGGGAGGCCACAGGAAAGGTAATTTGAGCAAAAGAAAATGACACCTTGAGGAAAAAAAGGAAGATCGAGCAGTGAAAAGCAGAAAGTAAAAAGAAAAGAAGAGAAAAATACATGGTGATTTACGCAAAAGTCCAAATGACAGGGAATTGGCCACAGACACCTGACTGTGTTATTATATCACCATCAACAACGGCGTGCTCCTCTGCCGGGAGAAAGGCGGCGAGAGGCAGGAAAGAAAGGAAAATAAAAAAATAAATAAAATAAGTGAAGATCTCCCCAACACAAACAAAACCCCCCAAACAAACGTGTTTTCTTTTGGCTCGTGCAGTGAGTGCAAGGCTATCAATTCAACCTCCCTGGGGCTTTTTTAAACGGCACCATTGCTCGCATCTCGTTGTTGCCGTATTGTTTGTCGGCGTCCAGGCGGGGCCAGGCAGAGGAGGTGGTATCAAGACGAAGAAGGGACAATTTGATGGATGTTTGTTGATATCTAGACCACTATGGCTCTGATTGCCTAACATTAAACCAGCAATAACAGGCCAATCATCCCACTTACACCTCCACACGCCAAGCTGCCGAATTGGATCAAACTAGCTTTTTCTCTCTGTCTCACTCATCCTCGCTCTCTCTCTCTCTCAGTCGATTCCTTGCTCTTTTCTCCTCTCTCCTGACATGCTTATTAGCTGATATTGATCCAGGCTGGTCAATTGTCAGCTCCTCTCATCCGCACCGTATTGACGGCATAATCAGTGAGAGAGAGGAATGGAGGTAGAGACGCAGGGAGGGAGGTGTAGGATGATGGGCAGATGAAATTTTCTGTCAGTGGGTAAATTATTGGCTGCTGCCTTGTTGATCCACAAAACTACTCATACCTCCCGGACACACGCAAACACACTCAATATCAGTCTCATTCACGAAAGCTAAGTTAATATTTGAGTGCATTTATATAAGAAATGTTTGAAGTAAAAACTGATGTTCATTAAATGTTCAGACTAATCTGTCCTTAATAATATTCTTTGCTCTGGAAATGAAGAGCGCCTCCACTTTCCAGCCAGAGAAACAAGCTAAATCAATTTCATAGTGTGTTCCCTTATTTAAAAGCAAATCACTAAAAATTTATGCAAACATTAAGCGTCAAAAGAAAATTGATCTTTCCAAAAATATCCACATATGTATCGTAGGTTTTACAGGACTTAGTATAGCACATCCCAAGTTGTAGAGACTTTAGTTAAAGTGTATGGCTCATTGTCAGATGCCAGTCATGCTCAAACAAGCTTAAGTTCTCGGTTTGTTCTCCACATTGTTGACAATGTTTTTTCAAAAATAGCTTTGGGATTCACTTCAAGCACTAACCCATTGTTTAGGATTTGAAAATGCCTTTGTGTGTGTGGGTCTATGGTGAGTATGCGAGCATATTATAATTAGAAAATGAAGTCTCATTTGATAAGTGGAGTGTCATGTCACATATGCCACTTGTGTTGCGACTGTGCCATGGCCCCATAGAGCCTCCCCTGACTACCCTGCCTCGCTGCCCAGCTTCAGGGCTCCGTCTCTGGGGAGAGAAGCAGCTGGCATGGCCTCTCTCTCGCTGGAGGGCTGGTGCCCATCTTATGTTCTCCCTAACACTGTGCAACACACACATACACACTTGTAAAAAACCCCACAGTCACACACAACTCCTTCTGCACATTAAGGTTTAATCAGGCACTTAGCTGGGCATCTGTTACGGCTCTGTCAGCGCGGCGCGTTAAGGACCTGTCGCCGCAGGTTACAAGCCTAACAGATCCACGGACTGATAGACCCCTGGCCCACTTACTGGTTGACGTCACAGCTTTTTCTGCTCAGTTTGAGGAACCTTTCTGAGCTTCCAGGATGACCTCCAAGTCAGTTGAATTTATTTGGCTTTTATTCAGTTATAAGAGTAAATAACAACATTAAGGACTGAGTCAAGAGAGAAGTTGCATGCAGATGTACGGTTGTCATTGCGATTGGTTTGCATGGTACTATGTCTCAAAGTCTCTGGAGCTTCTTTCAAACCTTACATATATTGTTTTCCTAATCTCTAATCCTAATCCACATGTTGTAGGAGTCCAGCCTTAAACAAAATGTACCTGTCATATTTGAATATTGTAGAGAAAAAATGTTACTTTGCAAAATGGTTTATTAACAACTGTTAGATGCTTCTTTCTGTTTATAAAAGCACATATAAACTACACATCTTTGCTCAGAAACTCACAGGAATTCTTATTTCATTATCTCAAGGCCAGGCAGCAGAACATTTTTTCTATTTAATGGGATTTCTATGTTTGCATCATAGTAGGTTGTCTAAAAAGAGAAGGATCGGGAAAGCTAAAAGCGTCTATATTAATGATATCCATATTCAGGATAACCAGGTCATAAAGGTTTGGTTGCAAAACTTGATTAGTCATTCTTAGCAAGAGGTAAAGGAGAAGTATGATATAATGTGTTGAGAGTAAAGTAAATCAAATGCATAGACAAATGTATTTTTATAGTGCCAGCTATGCATATTAGATAAGTAACAGTGCTAACTAACTATGCAATGTGTACGGAGGTGTTCAAAGCTGATCAACATGTTGTTCTTGCCATGACAAAAATATGATTTTCATGTTTTTTTTTCTCCCTAGATTCCTTTTTACATTTTTATGGTAATTTTTTTTGTATTTATTCTGATTTGCACTCTGATTGCAGTGCCTGCAGGTTCAAATAGGAAACCTTGGAGCAGGGTCCAAAATAGATCGGGGGACGAAGACTGGCTAATTGAGTAGCTAACTCACATTGCCATCCACAGGCTGTACATAAATATTTGAATAGATAAATGATAGCTAAAGTATTGAACTGTTAGAGGATGTCATTTGGAAAGGTGTTGGAAATAATAAAATTAATGAAAAAAGTTTAAAAGACAGAGAATGGCACAGGTGAAAGCATTATTAGACAGACAGACGCAGTCACCTTGGCAGCTTCTTCATTGATCTGAGGAAGTAGTCTGCTCTTTCCTCAGGCACCCATCTTCACACACACAAACTCCAACACACTGTATTGAATGAACTTCCTTAGTGAATCTGTCATCAGGGAGTTGGCTAGTACCATATGAGTTGTTTTGCATGTGCGCACAGCACATGCACACGATCCCAAAATACCACTCCCCGTTCACACCTGCTGCACAAGCACTGTCTTTGCCGTTTTCTCCTCATGGATCCCGTTGACACACAAATTTCCTATTCCCATGCACACACACACACCTTCCTGTAGGTTTTGAGGTGACATTGACGTTGACAGTTTGAGCACGGGTTGGGTTTTTTTCTCTACGACAAGTAAAATTAGCAGTCTGCCAGGAATTCTTTTCTCTGTTTTTTTTTCTGCCTGCCTGTCCACTCACTCTCTCTTTCTCTGTAGATGCTCTGTTCAGTGGCCTGCCACATCGTTTCTCTTCCCTGTCAGCGTACACACATACTTGCACACTGTTTCGTTCCTCTGTCAGCCTCTCTGTGCTGCCTGACGACTTAATAGCTCCCAGTGAGTGGATTTAAGCAGTCTGCCTGTGTGTGTTTATGTGCACTTGTCACGCCTGCAATATTCATATGGTGATGAGAAATATTCATTTCGTGGGGGTGGGTGGGTGCTTACGTTCTCGGATAGGAACGTAATTTTTTGTTCCTTGTGCTCAGACTCCTCCTGGGCTCAGATTGTAAATATTTTCACTTTCCCGCTTTTACCAATCTGCGCAATTGTGGGACAAAATCAGGAGTTTTTGTTGAGACGTATCGGTTAATGGGAACTGATAGAAGCTTAACATTCATAACCTGCTGCCAGACCCTCGGATAATTTCAAACTGTCTTTTTTCTGTTCTTTTTTTCCCCAAATTAGAATTGTTGCTTTGGGGTAATGCCTGGAATAGCTACTAAGGCTTGATTTTGGTCTGGTCGGAATGTAAAAGAAAATGTAACCAGGTGCGTTAGTGTGCAAGATACATTAGTGCGAAAAATAACGTTTTCATATGACCCCTGTGCAGTTTTATGTAAAAACAGCACACCCTATGATTCAGTAGACTAACTTTATAAGCAGTCTCTTTTATGACTTTACTACTCCTCTTTATAACTTCAGTTTTTTAGGTTTATGCACAGCTCTTTTAAAGTCCCACCACAGCATTACAGTTACAGTTGACTGATGTCTTGACTTTGACTGATGCATTGATTCTTTACTTTTTCAGTCAATCTGTTGTAGATTTGCTGATTGGGATCTTTGTCCTGTTGCAGGAATTTCGCTGTTAGATAGGTGACCTCACATTTGACTTGAGAATGCTTTGACATATAGATCAGATCATGAGGCTGCAAAATACTGTGCTTGATGGGATCACATGTTTGTGCTGATGTGCTGTGTTGCTTTAAATGTGGAGATGTGCATTATGGTCAGACATTGTTCCAGATGTCCAACTCACATAGGAACGATTTGTGTCCTTGATATTGGGTTGGAGGATCACCAAAACTATCTAAACTTTTAGAAGAAGTTAATATCGATTTGAAATTCCAGTATATTTTGAAGATTTTCACAGAAGAAAGCGCCAGAGTTCATAGACAAACCACGTTAACCAATGGACTTGTTGGTGTGCTGCTGGCCTGTGTGGCTGTTTGATTTGGTATGTGTATGTTTAATTGTTTTAATGAGTTAGTTTAACAGTTTGTCTAAAACACAAAGTCAGATGAGAATGTTTTTCTTTTTTTCTGCTCCTCTTTCGCTGTTTCCTTTCGTGAAGTGGGCGGCCAGTCTCGGCTGCCACCGGTCCAAGCCTTATCTTGACACCGGAGCAGCAATCACAGGCCGGGAGATTGCACGCTGTTTATTTTGTGTCAGTGTGTTCACTACGACCCTAGGGCCAGAATGCAAACACGCACACATGCACGCTCACACATAGATTCAGTCACAGCGTTGCTCACTCAATCACCACACATCCCTGTTTAAAATGGATGGATGATATCTTGCCTTTCACTATTCACATCTCTGTTTCTCTCTCTCAGCAGTATGACGCTTAATCTCAGTGTCGCTCTTTTTTGTCTGATACAGGGCAGTCCCAATGCATTTTTATTCACTATCTTATATTGCTTTTTTTTTTTTTATTCAAAGCCTCTTTTGTATCTGTGTGTGTCTGTCTCTGTGTGTGTACCTTTGTGTGGATGTATATGGAAAAAGAGTTTTTGTATATGTGTTCAGAAATTTTAGTGTGTGTTTGCATGTGTATATGGATTTGTGTGTGTCTATGTGCAGACTTTAGGTCGCTCTCTACTTAAGTAAAAATCAGCTAAGCAGCACCATCTGTAACAACATCTGTAACCCTCCAAACCAATGACAGGGCTTGTCTGCACTGACTGACAGCAGACATTGTCCCTGCCCCTGCTGGTAACTTGTGGCAGCAAATTGGTCTTCTTGGGTGATGATGGGGTGACTGGTGTGTTGCTGTGTGTGTGCATGACAGAGAGAGAGGGGTGGCAGAAAGGATGACTGGAGCTTATTCCTCCCAATCAAATACTAACCCTGACTGTATGAGTGAATGTTCGCGTGCGTGCGCACTTTCCTCCCGCTCACTCATCTCAAGACTCTGACAGTTTGCTATTGTTGGCCTGCCTCTGTCACAGATGTCAGACAGGCAGAACAAATCAGTCAAACCTACCTCATCACCCAAAAGAAAAGGAAAAAAAAGCAGTTATAATTTCCATCCTAATGCACAATCATTAGCAAACTCATCAGTCATAAGATGTTTACAATGCCCAATGACCCGAATGGCTGTTTCTTGTGACATTTAATTGTCACTGTGCCCAACAGCATTCCCAAACTCTTCACGGTTCATGTTTAAAGCCACACTTGTAAACTGTCGTGAGTTACACAGCATAGATTAACAGAGGAGGAAACACTGAGAGCTCTTCCGGGGACTGTCATAAAAGCAACAGCTCATAAAAATCAGTTTAATTTCCTGCTTTCTTTTTTTTGGTTGTTTTGAGAATTCACACACACTTACAAATATACGCAGCTTTAGTTGCTCTTGGGCTTAAAGTATTTCTTTCTTCTTGTTGTACCACATTTATGCCCCTCCTAACTACTCAGTTCTCTCTTTTTGGTGTGTAATGCTCAGGTAGTCTTTCCCATATCCTTTTCTGTCCATTCTTTATAAAAGAAGAAAAAAATGGAAATTGTGTGACACTGGCCTTTCTCCAAAGTCGGTTTGGACAATCCTTCTGTCCCATCTGTTGAAAAACTGGACTATGTGTCACGTTTTGTTCCTAGAACACCAAGGAAAATAAAGTGTCTGTAAAGAAACGATGATAGAAATATTTGTTTTTCTCTGATAGGCTCATCTGGCTACTTTAAATCACAGAGGTGAATATCTCACTCAGAGTGAGCCCTCATATGCACATACACACAAGTGTGTGAAGGAGGAGGCTTTCCATGGTACAATAGTGGACCAAGGGGCACGTCCATTATGCTTCAGCATGGCTGTATAAGTGCTTCTTTGTCACTTTGCACAATGGACACATTGTGCAGGTAGTGTGAGTAACTTTGTGGTGTGTTTTACTTGGAGTTGAACAGACATTTTTTTTTCTTCTTCTTCTTTTTTATTTCTGTGTTCTGTATAATAACAATGTTCCACTGATTGTGTATGTGCACACCATTGTGATTTTTCAGTTTGACTTCTTGCATTCAGAAACTATTCAGTCACCATCAGCGGCTCCCCATCGCCCCAGTAAAGGCCCTCCCTGCCTGGACATTTGAAAAGAGACATTGGAGAAACGAGGAAATGACCCGTGCTTAGCCACACAACATGCTAGCTGTGCTCAGACAATCAGCATAGCATTAGTAGGACTGTTGAATAGAGCCATCATGGCTTCCTAGCCCTGGGAAGCCAGTGATCTGCCTATGGGCTTTATGGAGAGTGGGGGTCCTGCAGAGTTGCCAAGGGCCAGAGTAGAGGCCCATGTGGACCCAGTTAGAAACTCCTCCTAGCTTCACAGGAGCGAGTGTTTTTGTGCTGCTATCTGATTGGTCTCAGAAATTGTCCTGCAGTAATGGCAATTGAAAAATATCTGGAAACGTAAAGAACTAGCTTGAGAGGAAAGAGCAACAAGTCCTGAAACAGATGGTATGGACCCTTCAAAGCCCTTATCGCATAATCGCAGAAAACTGTAGCAATTTCTCAAAGATACTCGAAACAACCAGCTTGTATATAACTGCTGCACATTTAAAGGGAAGAGGTGGCCACAGCAAGTATTGGTTTGATTTAGTTCTTTTTTTTTCCGTTTCCTGGTTTGTATGGTATTCATTGATAAATAGAAATAAATAGATATGGACATTTTCAAGGATTCTTAGTTTACTGAATTTTGTTAATTAAAACATTACGGAAGTTTTCATCCATGCAAACTGTCAATAAGTTGCTCTGGTTAAAGTATGTCTATGTTTCACATGGTACTAATTTGAGCTTTGCCGACCTGTTTGCCTGCACATTTCACACATTAAGTGTGATAAATCTGTTATATTTTCTGTACTTTCCTCTGTTCCCCTGCCTCCCTTCCTCCCTCAGGTGTTGTGGAAGGTATTATTTTGAAGAGACCTGTGAGAGAAAGAGAGAGAAGCAGACAGAAAAAGCTATAGGGGGAGTCAGAGAGGGCTAAGTGGCCTTTCGTTGCCCCCAGGGTGTGCTCCGTTGGCGTCCGTGGGTGCTCTTTGTCCAGAGCTTTCACTGTGATTAGAGCGTTTGAGTTGACAATTCACTTAAGACCCCCTTTCTTTCTTTGCTCTCCCTTCTACTCTTTCTCTCGCTCCCACAGTGCCCCCCTGCACCTCCACCCTCCATCCTGTTGCTTTCTCTCACACACTCTCAGGGTATATTACCTGTTCATGTAATGCAGTTAAGCTCAGCTAGAAGCCTTTCCTCGTAATACCACTTAATTCCCCATGTGGCAGCCAAGGTAAATGCAGGAGAGAAAAGAAAGCGAGTGATGACCAGCGATGGTGGTGCTGGGGTGAGTTTGGGAATGAACTAGGAAAGTGAGAGAGGGAGAGGGGGGAGATGAGAAGAGAGAGTGGGAGCAGGCAGGAAAGGTACCATCCACCCTATTGCTGCTTGGTGAACCTTTGCCATCAACCCAGTGTGATAATGGCTCTGATTGCAGAAGACCAGCGTACCTCTGCCTGAGAGCCTCATGTAAAATATAGGACATTTTGCAAAAGGCAGTAAATATGTGAGGCCTGGAGTGGTGGCTGGAGGCTGCACTTGGATTAGTCCTGGCCGGACAGCTAAGTGTGAATGTCCAACCTCCAACTGGGAAAATTCAATGTAACTTAATGTTAAGCTGTAAAACTAGCAATTTAAGGTGGCATTCAGAATACTACCTGATTTTACAGACAGGGATGTGACATCCTGTCAAAGGGAGTTATGCATGTTGCTTGAAACAAATAGTCAGATTACGTAGACAATATGATGTGACAAGGTTCATACAACATAAAGAGAAGGCTATATACACACACAGGAACACAGTGAGGGCTAATAAGGGGTGTGGAAACAGGTGGGTAACAACGGGTGAAGATAATTAACATAATGAGACAGGGGAAGTTAAACTAGACACAGAGGGCAATAACTACCATAATAAAACAGGAGGTAAGGCACAACTAAACAGAGGAACGAGATTAACTTCGTGTAAGGAAAGACTGAACGCTGAAAGACAAAGGACAAACAATAAGACGATTAAACAGGTGGAGGAACAGAAAGGAAGCACAGAGAGAACTAACTCAAATACAAAAAAATGAGTAGCTCACAATAACTTGGAGTTTAGAATAAAAAAATGATTTTTATCCAAAGAACAGAAAACTTAACCAAGAACATATTCACTAAGAGAAAAATTAGGAACCCTTCTGTAAGACTAAAGATAAATACAAAGCAACTGGGGACAAAAATACTGTGGAAAAACCCCCTAAAAGTTTCAAGATGACAACTATAAAAATCAACAACAAAGCATATAAGAAACTGAAGGAGAAAATACCCAAATTCAAACTCAACAAACAGGCTGAGCACATATAGAGGACAGGGGAGAGGTAAAATAAACAAAATATATATAAACAATTCTATATTTCATTAAGAACAAGGAGCAAAACTTAAATATTAAGGATGCTCAAAACAAAAAGTCTATGTCTGTGTCAGAAAACGAGCCATGAACACCCAGGCACAGCCAATGACTACAGCATGGCTTTAAAATCACACTAATTCAATATCCCGTGTAATATTTAAATGTATGATATGATATAATATTATATTTAAATTCTCAGGCTTCTTAGACTTATGATAACTTCTTATATCCTTAAATGTTGCTTTAAGTGCCTCTTTTTTGATGCAGGTTATTCCTTTACAACTATGTAAATATTCATATAATAACATAAAATGCCAAAAATTGTGTTTATCTGTCTTTATTCATAAAATTCTTGCGCTTAGGAAGGTTCCGAGGATCATATGTTAATACACATTAAAGTTTTTATATAATGGACAGTTAATTGATTAAGCTGCAGATTATTTAATAATATAAATGCTACACTTTGTGGTCAAAAGAGTTTGGCAGCTCTGCTCTCAAAAAGTGAAAACCTTACCTGATTTAGCGTCAGCAGCCATTCTGTCCCCGTACAGGCGTTCACCTCTTCCAGTGCTCCGGTTGCTGTTAGAAGTCCAATACTCTCCACTTGCCTTGTCCGCTTGTGCTCCTCTACTGTGTAAATTCAGGTGACCTTTAACTTGAATTTTATTTGGGTAATAGAAGAAAGTCAAAGAGACATAAATCTGATGAATAGAGCAGAGAGGGAAGAAGAGTTTTGTTATTGTGACCGAATAAACTCTTGCAATTATTACATGTTGTTAATGAGTACATAATGGTGCTCACTGCAGTTCAGTTCGGTTTAGTAACTTTCCCCCTTACAGCAACACTCCACTAAAATCTGGCTGATCTGGGGGAATGAATCCATGTGCACAATGTCAATAAAATTGTGACGTTCTGCTCTTTGGTTTGTGTGATTTCACTAAAGATTGCTGTTTGATGTCTGAGTTGAAGCCAGAGAGCCAGCTTAATTGGTGTCGTAGCAGGAAATGCACAATGACACACCACTGAAGGGGATCACAGACAAAACTTTTTAATGTTCCCCGTAGTTTGGGCTTCTGACTTGACTTGTTTTAGTCTCTGACCTGTTTCTTTATTGCTCTTTCTTTCCCTCTGTTCAAAAATGTACCGAAGAACAAACTAATCTGAAATTAACTGAATGAAAAAGTATCTTTTCTTAAAATCTACAACCCAATATCCAGCCAGTGATAGAAAACGAGAGAAGAAAAAATAAGTAGGAGGAAAGAGAAGAAATTGCCAAAGAGAAAAAGGCATGGAGGAGAAGAGGGCAGGGAGAAGAAAGAGGAGCAGGAGGGGCTGACATTGCTCCTGGGTTAGTGCTCCAAAACGGAGTGCTAAAATCGTTTCAGCTCAGATAAAGCTCTGGCCACTGCCAGGCCGCCCCAGGATATCTGCCCCGCTCATCTGCCTCTCCAATGAAACGCCTGCACGCAGGGAGCCTTCAGGCAGACCATCACACACACACACACCAAAGCGCTCGCACACGCGGACACTAACTCAGTTGGAAATACACACAGGCACCACTGTATCACACACTATGCATACACTTGCCTGCCTCTCATGGTGAGTTTGTTGCACAGCAATTTATTTCTCTTGAGAGAGAGAGAGAGTGTGACATAGAGCCCAGGGGTTCGTCTTCCTCTTATGAACCTCCCAAATTAACACTCTACCTCCATCTCACCTCCTATCAGTCAATGCTGCTCACACCCGTTTGACTCATCTGCACATTCAGTTCACAGTCACTACTTTGCTTTGCTTTTCATCTTTCTAATATTTTTTAGTGACTGGACTGAGACTAAGAGACAGGAAGGTAGCAGAGAAGAGAGTAAAGTGGGATCAAAGTCAATAAGATTTCTGTGGATTTTGAGCTAAAGCAGTGGTAGTTATTAATGTCTAATAGAAAAAAGAAAACTCACAGATAATCACACTGAATAAGGGCGGTTTAGTTTGGTCAGCTTGGTGCTGGCTCGTCCTGGACTGGAAGCACCTTGGCGGGCAGTTAGTTTTTAAAGTGGCTAAAACACATACAGTTACTGTATTTTCTGTAGCACCTCCTACCCTCATCCAGACTTAAAGCACAAAATACTGCTCCTGTGTTAGTTTTTATCAACTGATACACTGATACACAGCTGTCATCTTTTTGACAGGTGAGTACAACAACCAAATATAACCAAAAAGTGTGGTAAGACTGGGCAATTAATGTAGCTTTTCAAGGAAGATGCCATACATGTGCAATTTTAGTGAGTGAGTGAAACAGATGTTTTTGGATTGTGGAAATTTGATCCAACTTTAAAAAAATTTATTTTCAAAAAGATATTACCAGGATAATCTTTAGTTGCAGCTTCACATGCATGGATGTGTATGCATGTATTGCCTGTAGTTACTACAGGTGTTGTTTGGATAATACTTGCATATGTGATACCTGGTTTGCCACAGTAAGAGCATTCACAGTCTACTTACACAGTTAAAACAAAGCCACAGTCAATTTGACAATTTTGCCCCCAGCATCGCTGTCATTCAGTCCTAAACAGATCTGCCTCTCCGTGTTTACCTCCTTCACCCTTCCTTTTGGTTCTTATAACCTCCCTTTTATTATGTCTTCATCCATCTCCTCTCTTTTTCCTTCGGCACCTCTTCACTGAGATAGAAAATCTAGGTCTCATGTTTAAAGCATCAGTGCAGTTGTTGGGCAGACCCCTGGATATCTCCCCCCCCCCCCCCTTTCTTCCCCTCACCCACTCCACATCTCTCTAACTCTTCCTGAATATATCTTTTTATCCTCTTGTCAGTTGCCTCTCTCTGAATTTTGCTGTCTTTTTGGTGTACAGCCCATGGCCTCCTCTCTCCTACGCTGATGAGCTCACAGAAGTAGAAAAAAACCCCATCCTTAAGTGCAGACATGTTTTCATCGAAAATTATACACACTCTGCTATATTCCTACTTATCTCATACTGACTTGTGGTGGAGTGGGTGTAGGAATTCAGGTTATAATTTCCTGTCTGTCTTTTTTATGTATAACTGGAAGAGAAGGTCACATATCAAAAAAGTCTGCGGAAGAGAATATTAGTGAGTTTAGTGAGACAACCATGACAGAAAAAGTGAAATATAAAAATGTAATAGCATTTCTTCAAGTGTTATAAAAGCATTATCAGTAAGGTGTTCACTGACTGAAGCAATCTCAGCTTCAAGGTAGAAATAATAGTTGTGGCTGTGGAGCTTTTGATGGTTGACAGCAGATGAAGCTCAGTTGTCAGTTGTGAAGACTTAACTAATTGATTTGTTGATCATCAGAAAATTAGTATGCAAATGAGATAATTTGCTGTATTTCTCTGCTCTGCGGCGTTGGAAACAGAATATCTTTTGGTTGGGGACTTTTGATTCATAAATTCATAAAAACTCCGTTTTCACTGTTTTCTTATATCGGCAAACAGTTGATTCTTAACGGCGCGGTTTTGTTGTCAGGTTAAGGGGCATCTCCTTGTGCACTTCTAAAGAGCTTCTAGCACTGTTGCTATTTTTAAATTGTTCTTTTACTTGGATGAGATGAATTTGCAATTCATCTGGATTTCCTCCAGATGCATACCCTTCCACTTGAATTTCATTTTAGGGAAGTCTTGTCAGAAGAATGGATTGAGAGGGAAGATTAAAAAGGCGCATGTTGAATGTTCTTACTTGGATACCTCAGATGTTGAAGTAGAAGTCAGAACTAGTTAGAACCTGGGGGGATGTATTCACAAATGTTTAACCATGTAGATATTTAAAAAACAAAACAAAGGAACAACAAAGCAACGATATTGCTCCTGGTTGTGTCTGTGATGTGTCTCCTTCAGGTCTGGACATCGCCTCACTGAAGACCAGTGCCTGTGTTGTAGTTGGTGACTCTGCTCTCTTCACTAGATCTTCAGTATGAAGTCTGGTCAGGCTCAGACAGAAGCTGATGGTTGCTGTCTGCTCAAGTTTAATAATCTTATTTAAATTGCAGATCTTAATATCAATTGTTTTTTTTTTTAAAACACAATGATTTTAAAGAGCAGTCCTGGAAGTGTTGCAGTGTTCTTTATCGCACTAAGATGGGAATGAAATTCAGTGTTATTGATCTTAAAATTACATTCATATAACATGCTACTCAAGTACTGAAAAAAAACCAGACTAGAAAAGGACATGAGAGACACAGAAGGTAAACGGAAACTGAAAAAATGTTGGATTTTCGATGGTTTTTGTCTTCCATCGGGACATTTGGAGGTGGAGCTGATCTGATAGGGAGAGGGAAGTTTATGTGATTTAAGGACAGTAGAATAAAGAAATACACTGATATTAATTATATCACTGTATAATTGTGGTTAGTTGGTTATCACTGCATGTTTCTTATTGAAAAGAACAAGTCTTTCATTCTTTCTTTCTTCCCCACTTTTTTTTCTTGTCCTAATTGTTTATACATTAACATTCAAGAAAGTAGATAGCTTGGTGCAGGTGACACCCTGTAATTTGACATCCTTGCCTTTCTCCAAGGAAGAAGAGAGATGCAATCTATGGCAATCTTCACTTTGTGTGTGTGTGTGTGTGTGTGTGTGTGCCCGCGCACAGCATAATCTAGGGTTGTCACATGGCCCTATGCCACTCTCCGTATGCTAATCAATGAATGAAGCTCTGCAAAGCTCTCGTCTGCCAGCTAAACCCAACACCTCAGTGCTGATATGTCTATTAGCCACATGTCAGACCCCCTCTTTGTTTCTGTCTCCTCCTGTCTCTTGCCACATTGCATCCACTTGATTGTTCCCCCCTCACTGTAATTCTCTGCTGCTGTATCTCTCTCACTCTCCGTCTATTTCTTTTTCAGATATAGATATACTTCATTCAACTCCTCTCCTGTAAGCCCAACTTTCTCTCAGTTCCTTTGCTCACAATGCCTGCACATCACATGTAATTTCATCAAGTGCACATTCTCTTCTATTCACTGTCCACAAGAAGTGCAAGCCATGATGGGATAGGTGGTGAAGGAAGCCAGTTCACGATGTTGTTGTCAAGCTTGGTGCATTTTCTTTCACTCCAACTGTAGCACACTGTTACATTCATTCAACAATTGAATCCGAAAAGAAAACACGCTACATCCAACAGCTCAGCTTGGCTTCTTGGTCCAGCTCTTTTCTCACCAAGTAGAACGATCCTCTAGAAAAGAAAACAAAAGTTGGACTTGAAAAAGTTTTAAAGTTTAAATTCAGCATGGATGCGGAATGCAGAAAGCTTCCTTGAATGGCATGAGCTTAGTAAAATAAAAAATAAAAGGCCCACTGCTTTTGTGATAGTTAAAGCTATAAAGATAAGCAAGAGTACCTAAACTTTAAAAGTTGCACAGACTTAGTTTATGCAACTACTTATAGGTACACTTGTTCATCATGTGTCATCGTCTCCTGGGCTTTATAATTGAAGCTGGCAATTGCTAAAGTGCTATACTTACTATAATACAATACAATAATGAGGTAAATCTAAAATAATAATTACTTGGTTAATCTCTATGTGTCTACTGGGTTAAAAAAATATATATTACCGGTACAAAAATTATAATGAGTAACATAAACACAGATCCTTAGAGCAGACACATTACAGACACTAAGAAAAAGGTGTTTGATGTCTACATTTTTTCTGTGTGGCCTTCTCTCTAAATTGGCACTCACTCATCAAATCTTTGAGAACCCCTGCTGTACGCTGAGGCTCTGCTCTATGATATCAAGGTTCAAGAAAAGAATCTTTCATGTTGACACAAATACTGATAGACAGGTAGAGGAGAGATAAAATGAGATGTAGACATGCGTTTGTCTTAATGCTTTTGCAGACTTGAAGACAAACGCACGGCGGGCAGAGAACTGTGCAGGCAGTTACAGTATTGGAGCAGTTAGACAGGCAGTCAGCCCTGGCATTTTGCTGCAGATAAGTAAGCTATCAGAGGAGGGGGATAAATAGCAGAGTAAAGATTGGTACCGGCCCCCTCAGAGAGGAGCGGGGGGCCACAATGCAGGCGTGGTGGGCAGATAGCCCCCTGCTCTCATTATACTCTGCCTAATCCAAAACGATGTTTACTCAGAGAGAGAGAGGGAGAGAGAAAGAGAGAGATTGAGAGAGAGGCCACGCTTATCGAAGCTCTGCACAGTCCTTCAAGCGTGTGTGCGAGTGCATGTTTGTGTGCATGTGCTGGTGTGTCAGTGTGTGTGTGAGTGCATGCTAAAATGAGCCTTTTCCAATGGAAAAAGGGATCAGGAGTGTCTCCAAGGCGGACTCTGTTGGCTAGAATGTCGATGCTTATCACACACCGCCTGGCTCTTCTGGTGAAAGGCGAATAGGCTATCTAAACTGCCTATTCACAGCATGTGTATTTACCATACCAGCAAGGCAGAATGATCATTTTGTAATTGCTATTAATATTAACACATTGCTAATAATAGCTCAAGCCTTTATAAAGCAGTATCTAATCTAATTTGTCAGGGGATGAAGGTCTAAAGGGCATAAATCATTGTGCTTTTTTTGCTTAGTAAAATTCTAGAAAATAAAATAGTTACATTTGTTCTTTTTGGTCTTTATCCCTGTTGATATGCAGCTTACTTTAAAGATTTATTGAAGACTCATAAGGTTAAAGGGTCTTTATAATGTTTTAAACTGATTGCAGTTTTCTTTTCATTACTAGGATATATGTCATATATAACTAGAATTGTACAATTGCAATGTCAACATAACCTGCTCTCTTCAGTTAGACTTTCTAGTAAGAAAAACCCAGTGTTGGGTAAGTTACTTTAAAATAGTAACTTAGTTACATTACTAGTTACTTCTCTCAAAAGTAACTCAGTTACTTCAAGTTACTCGTTACTTTCAAAGTAACTAGTTACTAGGGAAAGTAACTTTGGTTTTACTCAGAATTCTCTTGTTAATGTGTTGCTTCCATAACTTTGCCAGTCTTCTAGCTTGCTTACTTGCCACAAGTGCACTGTGCCACCTACCAATAGAAAGGAAAAGATAATGTGCATATTTCCACGAGAGAAATCCCACGCCTGGACCGTCATTGACTGCTGCCATGATTCTAGCCTACGTCACAGCGTCATGTGCGCCTTTTACATCCAACACAAAAACTGCAGTCGTGGTGCTTTCGATTGTACTCAGAACTCGGAAATTCTGCCTTCTGAATAGGAAGATGTAGGTAACACCAGACTGCAGATGAGCTGCATACAGGAGCTGGACTGGGACAGAAAATTGTCCCGGGCATTTTGACTAGAGACGGCCCACCATTATAGGAAAAATCATAAAGCCTTTGAATGAAAACAAACGCTGTTGTGACAGTGATGTTCACTGTTCTGATGGTATATATGCATCAATCTATCAATCGTTTGTTGTAAGATTCAGATAATTATTTTTTAAAAGCTAGACATTTTAAATGAGAATAAGAAAGAAAAGTATTTCTTTGTGCCCCCCTCTCCCTGTTAATGCCCTACCTGGCCCCCCTGGCAACACTTTGCTAGACCCGCCCCTGCACAGTTACCAGCTGTCAGCTACCTAAAAAAGGATCCTGGTGTTATTTGTCTCTCAGAAACAGTTCATAACTTCCCTTCAACTCATTCATGTCACCTAAAAGGTAAACCTGTTTCTCCATCACCTGTTCAGCTCTGATGATTCAGTAAGGACATCTCCTGGTTTCATCTTCATGTTTCCCTCTCACCAATATCCAAACCATATCATGACCAGCAGCTTTACAGCTGTGGCTCCAGCAAACATCAGCTGATACTAGAAATTAATATTAAATAAATTCTAACAACAGCTGATCAAGCTTAAACGTGCTGCTGTTGTTTAGCGCGACATCCGCTCAAGCTTAGTTGTCGCTCCTTTCTGGTCGCAAAGTGGGCGATAAACAAACAAGAGAGCACGATCAGCTGATCATTGATCAGTTTCATGATTGAAGTAGAAACGGGAGAGGGAGGGAGGGATGATGAGGAGAAGAGGCAGCTGTGCAGCAAAGACACAGAGTAACTCCAGCTTTGTGTCCTTTTTCATTGTAGCTGAATTACGGGACAAACTGTTCCTTTTCACCTCAATAAGAAACGCGTAATATTTTCTCTGAATACCAGACGGGACGGTTGGCAACTCTAATAACTTATGAACAAAATAAAGTTCAACATCATTAACTTCATAGCACCACCCAGCTGTATAGAAACTCCGTCATGCTAGCTAGCACGCAGTACGGAAAAAGTCAGATAACGAAAATAAACTCCACCTAAACTTGGTTCATATCTGACCCAGAGAGACTGCAGGTCATAACTTCTTACCTGAAGTTCAGTTCACACTTGGACCGGCGGCCGCCTCGGGTCTCTTTTCCTTCTGCGTCCCTTTTCCTTCATCCACCTGCTGCCTCCACCACTTGCTAATGTTACTGAATCTGTGGAAGCTCCGCGATAGCCACCACACGAAGTAACGAGTAACGAGCCTATCTAAATCCCAGTAACGACTAACGCGTTCCTGATTTTGGCATAATAACTAGTTACCGTGCTCGTTACCACAATAATAACGTAGTTACTGTAACGCGTTACTTAATAACGCGTTAGACCCAACACTGGAAAAACCACATCACTAAAAACACAATAAGCAGAAGAAACCTAATACTCCATAAACTACTATTTAATCAAATTCATTCGGTTTTATTTATAAACTAGCAATTCACAATAAAAGTGGTTTTGAGGCACTTTATAAAGCAAGGCTAAGATCTTACAATGTTAGATATAACCCAGTCAATAAGATACCCTGTGAGCGAGCACTTGGTATCGGTGGGGAGGAAGAACTCCCTTTTAATAGGAAGAGATCTCTATGAGAATCAGGCTGAGGGAGGTTTTGGGGGTTGAGATAGAAAGAAAAGGAGAGCATAGAGAGATTATGAGGCTAGAATGAATCAAAGTCTTGATTAACAAACTGTTTATGAGGAGTGAAAGTCTGCACACTGTGAATATAACTTTTTCTTTTTTTTAATAGCTGTCTTTTTGTCAATAGTGGATGTATGGTGGCAATATATATAAAATATACTATAGTATTTGTATAGTGCTTTACTAGTCCCAAAGGACCCCAAAGCGCTTTACACATCCAGTCATCCACACATTCACCCACATATTATTTAAAGAGTAATTAAATTTTTGTATGAGGTACTACTCACTACATACAATATATATGTATGTGTGTGTGTGATTTTGTTAATCCACAGCTGATAAAACGAACTAGAAGCAGGTCACCTGTGCCTCAGGGTGATGCCATGCACAGACAGAAGCACCCATACTCACAAATGCTTGCATCGTTGTGAAGAATCTTTGTTGGTCTGTTTCTGGCTTTCTTAACCATTTTACTTTCACCCTCTCTCTGATTCTCTCTTTCACCCACACAAACAGAGAGCATACATGCACACAGCTATGTGGTCTTATGAACTGTGTTTACCCTGCCTATGCTGGCTGGGGTAATCCTGGCCTTCACTAAAGTGGCCATGTGAGAGGACAGATTGTCAGTTGATCATGGCCAGCCGAGAGCCTTATCCCTTATTGGATCGGCCATGGAGGAGGCTTAGGAATTATCTGAGGCTTCGCTTAATGTGGAGACAGATCACCACCAGAGAGCCACAGAGTCTGAAGACATACTAGGCCTGAGGGGAGAGAAAGACACTGTGTGTGTGTGCGTGCGTGTGTGTGTGTGTGTGTGTGTGTGTGCCTGCTTGTGTGTATAAGAGAGTAACAGAGAGGTGTGTGTATCAGTATGTAGTAGTGTGTGCGTGCACAAAGCAAAATCATGGCCCACTTAACCCCCATCTTGACACCTCCACCACCCCCTGCCCAGAGTCTATTTTTTTCATCATCCATTCCTCTCTTTCTTACCTCTCTCCCTCCTATGCCCTTTCTCATTCCCATACCTCTCTTTCTGTGTGTTGCACTTTTCTGCCTCTTCATCACTTCTTCATTTTCCTTACTTGTGTCGCGTTCTGTCATTACTCAACAGATGCTTTATGACCTGACTTTCTAACCCCATACCCATCACTTCTTCATATTTCTTCCTACCCAGTTCATGTCACTGCTCTTTTACACTCCTCATTTTCCCAACACATCCCTCTCAACTCCATTCATCATCTTCTTCTTATGCATCCTCCTGTTTTCCCTTTATTTCATCTTTTACTCATGCTATCCTCTTGATAGTCCTATACAGGAGTATTCTGTCCTCAGCAGGAAACCCGGCAGTGGCAGATGAAAGAAATGTGAAAACAAACATTTTATTTCCTCGAGTGAAAGGAAAGCGAGCTAAATTTCTGCTTGTTAAGGAAAACCGTTTACCAGTCCCTTATATCTCATCACACTCCAGTGTTGCAAAGACAAATATACAGCCCCTTGCACACACACCAGTATATGATTAGGTTGGTTGTCTTATAACTAAACTGACCTTTATCATGCTAAAAGAAGAGATGACTGAAAACCCAACTAACTGCAAAGAGCTTGACTTGAATGAATGAACTTGAGTGAATGTTTACACAGTCTGAAAAGCAGCAGTTTAGATTGTTTTCAGCACCAGCTAACTTAAGCAGATCTTGTTATCTTTCAAATGAAAGTGTTCCGGCAGTGTTTAATTAATTCTTGGTATTGAGAACAGAGTAAAAGCCTCGTCTCAAGTACTGTTAGCTTATCTTGGCTTAGTTAGATGATAATACCTGGATCCCCTTTGAGATACTTGAAATAACCCTTTAGCTAAGTTTCCTGGCCTCAAAATACCTCAAGAAGATGCAGAGGACACAGGCAGGGAAAGGGTACCTGGGTTACCAGGTTACCTTTCCTAGACTGCTGCCACCTGGAAAGGCAGCACCAAGAAAACAGCAGGATAGATGGATAATTCTATCCCTGTGCGTGTGATTACTGACTGAAGCCAGATTAGCGCTGCTGTAAGTTGTGTAGTAACTGGGGTCAGTTAGTGGTCACCAGAATGAAAACAAATGAAGACAGTGCTGATATACATTAGATTCAGTGCATTGTAGAAACTAACATTTCAGCAAGACCTTCACATCATGGAATATTAACATGGTGAATATTTTATTTTATAAAGGGTCCATAGGGTTATGTTTGCAATCAAGCATGTCTTTGGCCAACGTTTTAAGAAAAGTTAAAAACTACAAAAATGTTTTTATCCAACGCATTTTTGCATGTTATGTTTTCTTCATTGAAAATATGTATTTCTGGCTTTGGTGGTGTACATTTGATGGCTATAAAATTACATTATAAATTTAATCTTAAACAAACTGCTGTGTTCTGGGATGCAGGACTGTGCAAAAGTCATGAACCCCCATTTCTATTTTTCTAGGAAAATAGGAAATTGTTCCAGTAATTTGAACATGTTTCTATTGAAACATGTTCAAAAATATATAGAAATGCAGTATATAGAGTTCTTGCAGTTCTAATGAGCTTGAAAGGCAATTTTTGTTATAATAACCCATATTCTTCAAAACAGCTGGCAAAATGTCTTGTGATTTCTTTAAGAAGTCACCAGGAATACTCCTCTGTGCTTCTTGAATGACATTTAAAGCTCTTCTTTGGATGTTGGCTTCCTTTTGTTCTGTTTTATATCAAGATATCAATAATGTTGAGGTCTAGGCTCTGGGAGGCTAAATCATGACTGATAGTGTTGCATTGTATGTTTTTACTGTACCGACAGAGTGTTTGTGATCGCTGCCATGCTGAAAAATGAAGCTATTGTCAATCAGATACTTTCCAGATGGGGTTGCATGATGGATCGAAATCTAAATGTACTTTCCTGTATTCATAGTTCCACTAATATTGACAAGATCCCCAACACCACTGGCTGAATTGCCAGAAAGCCCCAAACCATGACAAAGCCTCCACTGTGTTTTGTACATGGCTGTAGACACTGGTTGTACCGCTCTCCCAACATCGGCCATACATTTGGAACATGATTTGAACCAAAGATTTCATACTTGGATTCATCACTCCACTCAACTTGTTCCCTCTGTTTTCCAACCCAGTTCTCATTTCATTCGTTAAGAATTCCTTAAGCTAATTGACAGCCTCACTTACTCTGGTGAACAATAGATCAACTGAAGGCTTAGAAACATTTCTCAAGTTTTGCTTTGCTGGATTCTTTCCAATTTCAGAAACCTAACTTTCAAATATCGTTCATCTGCTATAGATAGTTTTTCAGGGTTGTCGCTTCTGCTTTTGTCCTCCTTTGTTCAATTTCCTTAGTTTTTTTTTTTTTAAGGACATGCTGTGCACCAAGCGGAGATAGCAGAGATATTCTAGCTAATAACTCTTTGGCAATCTCCTTATTGGTGCAGAAATGCTCATTTATGCCTGTCAAACAACATTTTTCATAGATTCAACTAAAGAAATGGGAACATTCCTGTTCCATTTGCCTCTCATAAAAACCGACTACTATTAACATAGAGCTTAAAGATCCAACTGAATTAAGAATTGTCTTTGTCTGTTATGTATAGACACAGTGTTGGGTCATCCAATGAGTTATGTGTCTTTATTATGCTTGAACGATTGATAGGTCAGTGTTAAGTAGCTTAACAAACAAAAACGAGCAACTGTATGGAGAACAACAAGAAAAATAAAAGAAACTCAGCAGGAACACTTCAATGATATATAGAAGTAAAATTGGAAATTCCCCTCTGCAAATTTCATATATGCACAGAGTTTTTAGATGAGAAAAATGCTTTATATTAACCTGAGTGACCACATGACATCTTACAGAGTTAACAATGATCGCGCCAAACACACAGTCCCGTAGCCACACATATGGTTTTCAGGATAATAGTAGTGACAAGGTTTAGTTCCTGGGACTGATAAATATATTAGACACACACACACACACACACACACACACACACACACACACACACACACACACACACACACCTGGACTGCTTTCTTACTTCATCTAGTAATTGAAGGTGGGAAATAATTTCATTATCCTGAGTAGGAAGAGTAATCTGTTCTCTGCTCTTGATCCCTTCATTTCCTACAGTGCACCTCGACCTAGGAGGCACACACACAAAAACAGATGCCACATACTTATCACACATGCAAGCACACATAGTTCTTATCACCTTGGGCTATTAATGTTATTGGAGTTGGGGATTAACCATCAGAGTCACATATTGCTTTACAAAGCTGTATTACCCAGTGGTGTCTTACTCTCACAAACATGTGTGCGCACTTTTGCAGTACATATGCACATAACCTTGTATGAATAGACTTTGTTGTGTGAGGGAGTGTGGGCAACAGTTACAGGACTGGCTCAATAAAAGTGATGAAAGTGGGGATTTTACATTATTGTGATTGAACTGAACTCTTAGATACTCTGTTAACTGGTGTTATTTTCTATATAGCAAAGTGACACATAGTCTTTTACGGTGGAAAGATTTGTCATGATTTGTGTACATGATCAGAAGCCAGCAGCTGATGAAAGTGTGAAGAGCCTAATTTTTACTTCTGCTTTTAGTAGCACATACCCACTTTAATGTTACATTACCACCCTCTACTGTTCATCTGCTCAAGATGTTCTGGTTGACCCTTTATGTCAAGTGTCATCTGTTGACATATAGGGAAGGGGCTAAACTGTTATTTGACGGGGCAAAGGTCTGGGTTCTCATGCTATTAAATATAATGTGAGCATACAATCAGAAAGAAAAGGATCAAAGTTGAAGGGAGAACTGCGATGCTTCTGAAGACAGACAATATCCAGTATAATGTGTATATATATATTTTACAGTGTGTTATTTTAACCAAATTCCTTGCAAAGATAAACTCACAATGAGCTTCATCGTTGCTCTAGCTGACCCTTTTCTTTATTGGCACACCCTGGAGCTGCAGTTTATGTCACATACAATGTCCTCATGCTGAAAACACTCACAATATGGTACAAAATTGTTTATCGTATGAAAAACTGTGAGCTGTGGAACTGGCTCCCAGTTTGGATTCAGGAGATAGACAATCTCTCTGCTTTTAAGATTAGGCTTAAAACTGCTTTTTGATAAAGCAAATAATTGGGGCTGGATCAGCTGACTCTGAATCCTTCCTTAGTTATGCTGCAATAGGCCCAGGCTGCTGGGGTCTTCCCATAAAGCACTCTTCACGCACCTTTTATCAACACCACTCTGCATTAGTTATTATTAATCTCTGACTCTCTTCCACAGTGTGTCTTTTGCCCTGTCTTCCTCCCACCGGTCACAACAGATGATTGCCCCTTCTTGATCCTGGTTATTCTGGAGGTTTCTTCCTGTTAAAAGGGAGTTTTTTCTTCCCACGGTCACCACGTTCTCGCTCACAAGGGGTTGTCTGATTGTTGCAAACCCTATGTAGACCCTTGAGGTGACTGTTGTTGTGATTTGATGCTATATAAGTAAAATAGAATTGAACTGAACTGAAAATTTTATCATACATTTTTTTTCCACTGCTGTTTGAGTAAACCTACTCAGCTTCTTGAGTAAATTATTTGTTATCTAAATTAATGATGGCTAACACAATTTTAACTTTTAAGAGTAAAACTAGATTAATAATAAGAAAATGTCACATAACAGTTACTTGCATGACTAGCTCCAGCACTGCTCTACTTTTGTGCCACTGACCAGCGTGTTGCCTGACAGCATAAAGTTTTCCATACTGTGTGGCAAGCTCCTGAGTAAAGGGGAGTAACAGATGAAATTTAAAATGTCACCGTATTTCAGCCTTGAATGTCTTGACACTTTCTAGAAGTGTAGCTACTCTGGCTGTCATTGTATTTTTATGTGTGTGTGTGTGTGAGAGATGTAGAAAGCGTGTTTTTTTTTCCTTTTTTTAATGGGGGAAAGGAATATTTGGACATTTTATCAATAGGCATTATTAAATCCTGCTTGCTTGAGCTAATCTTGGCAGACCGGAGCGAGAGGAAAGAGAGAGAGTTAGAGCGAGAACGGCTGAGAGAGGTAGCCATAGAGAGGGAGAGCGAGAGAGCAGTGATGTCTACCCCATGAGGTGAACAGAGACCGCCTGTAAGCCGCTTATTATATCGACTACCACCTTTTCTCTCTCCTCCTCCTCCGTTCCTCCCCTCCCCAGTTTTCTCTCGTTACCTCGCTCATTTTCTATCTCTGTATCCCTCGCTTGCTTGCTTTCTGAAACTCATTCTATATCCCCTCATTCTCTATTTTAAACAACTCCCTCATACAAACCTGCGCACGCAAACACACAAGCACACGCTCATACAGACAAATTCACATGTGCCCACAAATACACACAGACAGCACCAAGGCGAACCTTCTTGTTCAAAGCCAGAAGCAAAAAGCTGAAGTTTTATTCAAATGAATGTTTACTTCTTCTACTGCCAAGATGTGTGTATTTGTCACCGGGTATATATGTGTATGCTGAGAGAGAGGGGGAACGGTACAGAGGATGCAAGTGTGCACGTTTTAGTGTGCGTTACATGCACGGCAGAAGAAGAAGGGCTGACAGTAGGTGATAAGCCAGACAGGCCTGCACGCTGTGATTATCACCCGCTGGACCCCCTGTCACATACACATACGCGCACATTCAGGCACACACACTTGCATACACAGTGCCCAATGAGAGAGAGTGTGTGGCAAGGATTTAGGATAGGACAGACGTGGAGACAGACAAACAGACAGAGAAGCCTTGGATCACAGGCAAGGTGGAAAGCACAAGAGAAGCAAATGAACAGAGACTGGAGAAAAAAAAACAATGCATCCAATTATGTTTCACTGAACACTCATTGTTTATTTTGGGTTTTATGTATCAATATTCATTTCTTTTAATGTTTTGGTAAAGATATCAAAGCGTTTTATCACTGTAGATATGCAAGATAGACGTTTGTAACATGTAACACCAGTCAGGCGTTGTAAATAACATGCTCTGTCTTGGTCTCTCTCTGATATAGGTGTGTGGCCATCTGAAGAGGTGATGGCGCATTACTGTCTGCAGAAACGTCACATGTTCAAGTGAGTTTTTCCTCTCTTTAGAACTACTCACTTCATCGACAAACAACTCACCTGTTTCCCCAAATGCACAAAAGCTAACAGCAGTTATAAGTTCTGTAGTATGACATCAGTAAAATATTTACAACTTAAACGTTCATTTTTATTTTATTGTAAAGAAGTGAGGTATTCAGAAAGATCTTCTGCAGCATATATAACTCCCTACTTTAAACCATATTTTTCTACATGAATACCCCACTTATGACAGGAAGCTGTTTTATGATAATGAAACAAAAAGAGCACCGTAATTCTTTCTCTGAAACATTTTGGAAAGCAATACTTTCTTTTTTGCACTGACAGATTGTTAAGCTACAATAGAGAAATAATAGAAATCTGACTTTAAAATGTGTCTACTCTTCAGTAAAATTAAGGAGAAAATTGAAATTACAAATCACTTCCAGGAAGGTGGAGGAAAGTAAAGTAGAAGTGGGAAGGGTAACACATTTAATACACCAGAATATTTCTGTTGTTCTACTTTGAGATTTAAGTAATATTTTAATTGACCTTTTAACAGTGCAGAGTTTTACAAGTTCATAAATTTAATTGGCAGAAAATCAGTCTGAAACAAGGGCTTTCTGAAAGTCACTCAAATGTAAATCAGGCTTACACCTGCAGTAAATGCTTGGACCTTTCTGTGCAAATCTGTTGTTCTGTGCTGCTCTTTCCCCTGCTCTTGTCTGCTGAGCATCGGCCTGCCCTGTGGCACAGGGCTGAAAAGCACCCAGGCACTTTTGATTTCCACTCAAGGTGGAACGTCACCCTTTGATTTCCTGTTTTAACATTCAAGAGGCGGGAGGCAAGGAAGAGAGGGGTATTGATCAGAGCAGCGAAGTGAAGGTCAGCAAGCGAGGGAGGGAGGCAGGGAGGGATGAAAGAGGACAGTGGTTGAGATGGAGGGGAAGGGAGATGAAAGGAGGAAGAGGATGGAAAGAGGGGTTGAGTGAGCATCCGAGCTACAGGACTCTGGGTGTCTGGTGTGGATGTGTGTGTGTGTATTCCTCAGATTTCCCGCTGATTGAGCTTGTGCTTCTCAGTGTTCAATATTCAGCTTTCAGGTTGATGGTTGAATTGATATTTCTTACCCTGCTGTGTTTCCCGTGTGTGTGTGTTCTAGTGTTTGTATGATAGTATGCGTGTGTGCGCGAGTGTGTATCTACATCTGTGTGCATCTACTGTACAGTATGAACTCAAGTGTGTGTTTTAGTACTAAACTGCTGGTTTGGCTCAGCAAAGTGAATCTCACTCCAACTCGTCTCTCTCTTTTTTTCATCTGTCTCTCAGGGGTGCAGTGTGTGAGTTAGGAGGAGGTATGACTTGCCTTGGTGGGCTCATGGTAAGTGAGAATACACACAGATATTTCTATGAGAGAAATAGCTTGGCTTGCCTAATGAAACCAACCCTCACCGATCAATACACACACAGCATGTGCACGGAGTATCCATACCTATTCAGACACTATCATTTACTGCTTGTGGGCATCTGTCTGTGTTTGTATATCTGTGTGTACCTTTACAGGTATATGCATACAAACTCTCTACTTAGATGATGTTAATTAAGTTGAGCACTACTGTTCAGAGTTAATAAAACAGCTTCTGCTTTTGTTTAGCGCCCAACTGCCTGAACATCTCCACAGTATGTCCACACTGTCATTTAGGAGGACTCAGCAGTTAGAAAAATTTATAAATTTCATTCAAAATGTTATTCAGTACCAGACTATAGAGGTATTTTGCATTTCATGTGAAGTTTGCATGTCCTTCCTGTGCTCGTTCAGGGTTTCTCCCACAGTCGAAAACATGCTAGACTGATGCAGTTTGCCCAGCACCCTAAAAAAAGAAATTCCAAATCTTACATATTTATTTAAAAAAAATAAACCCACTGCAAGTGAAAATGCATTTATGTAGCTCAACTAACATAGTTTATGTTACATGGAGAATTGTGAAGTTTATGAATTTGACAAAGACGATGTGAACGTTGTGAAAACATTATGATAACTGGATAATTTCAGCATGATATATACAATTTCATTTTGCATGTCAGAAAAAATATTCATTCCAACTGCAACTCAGGTATTTACAAACACTCACACACACACACACGCACACACACGCACACACACACACTGCAGGTGTGCTGCAGTCTGTCAGCCATAGGGTTTATTAGCCAGGGCCTTAAGGGCTTCTCCACATAGCAGGCGTCAGCGTCCCATCGATCTGTTAGGTGCCATTCTATGTGTGCGTGTGTGTGTGTGTTTGAAAGCTGGGTTTTATCTCTTGGCAGTCAATACACCATGTTTTGACATTGGTGGCTTGAGATGGAATCCTTCCTTCACACCTCTCCTTCACCTCTTCCCTCTTTCATCCGTCACTGACACCACATTCACCACATGTTGTCCATGTGAGCACTGATTTTTTTCCCCCTCCTTTGTTTTCAGTTTACTTTCTTTATAATTATTTTGCTCTAGATTAAAATGCCAAAAATGCCAAAAGCAACAATATGTTTACATATACAACAGGAGAAACATACATCTTATAACCCTAGACTCTGCATTAGGTTGTGCTTTCATTGCACAGGTTTACATATTTGGTTTATGAGAAAAACGTATGAATACTGTATTTTACTAATTAGATGCACTTCATTTAGTACATAAAACAAAGTAAACTCTTTTTTTTTACTGTTAAAATGTGCAAGATTTTTGACTGGATGTCAGGTTAATTGGTGGGTAACAGCCTTTGTTTAGATGAAGATCCTTGTTATTATGCTACAGGATACCTTCACTTCACATGTTCAGCACACTGGATGGCAGAATATATTCCTCCAAAAGCAGTACATACCGTTCATGTGTGGTACGGTGGTGACAGCGGGTGGTAGGATGCTGCTCATGAACTGTCAGGTTGGGTTCTGTCTTTCAGTTCAATGCACTAGTTGAGCCTGAGGTGCCATCCTCTGTCTGAGCAGATGGTGGGACACACAGCACGCTGTGACCCTCTCACACAACCTTCAGGGTCAACATGTGTCGTGTGTTCCGTTTTAGAAAATCTTTGGTCTACTACATCATACAGCTTCTTTTTGCCATTTCAATCTTAGGATTTATATGCATACCACCACAATAACTACTTGCAGTTACACTCACCTGTGTGTATATGCACATACACACTCCTTAACAGAAATAGACAGCCTGACACACACCCACCAATATAATAAAAGCATTTGCAATGAAAAGAGAATGTGAAAGATGAGGTTATAGTAAAGCACACACCTCACTATCTATATCTCCCTCACGCAGAGACACGCGACGCGACGCAGCGCAAAAGCTTTCTTTTCATTCTCTCGTCTCCCTCCATCTCTTTTCTCTTCGCCTCTCGCAGTCTACACTGCAAAGTTATATGAAGGGCATCAGGCAGGCCTGGCGAGCCGAGTGCAGAGTGACAGCGGCAAACGGAGTGATGGCTCGGCCTGATAAACACCCAGCGTCAAATGAAAAGGCTCTGCGCTTGCCATCATCCCCTGTCACAATGCAATTACTGAACAGAGTGATAGCAAGATAGCAGCCCCCACCGCTAGCCACAATGATAAAAGTATTGACTGATTTGATTGAATGATTAAAATAATGCAGACATAAAAATGGGGTGAAGATAGAGAGTGAAATGGCAGCGAGGAGAGGGAGCAATGGAGAGAAAGGGCGGGGAGGGCTGGGCTGCAAGAGTGAAGCTTTGTAGATATGGTTATGTCATTATTGTGTGTCTGTGTGTTCAGATGTTTGCGACATCTAAGAGTGCTTTTGGTTTTGTTCTTTTGTTCCATGTTGTTTCATTTCTCTGTCTCTTCCCTATCTCTCTGTTTCTCAGGTTGCCATTTGTGCTGACGTGACGGAAGTCCTGCTATCAGATGGGAATGAGAAGTCCATTCAGAGTATCCTTACATCGTCCTCCCCTCGCCTTCTCTTAACGTCTATCTCTTCATCTCGGCCTCGTTCCTCTACCTCATATTTATTTATCTGCAATCATACTTCTGTGAATTCTTTTTTTATTTTCCTGATGGGTTTTAAGTACACAGTTTCCCTTCCCATTCCCATTTATTGATGTAATGTGATAAATCTACATGATATGCTGTAGATTACATGATATGGGAGACTTTCATATATTTAAAACATCAATTCTCGGACAATTTGACAATTGTGTAATTAAAAAAACAAATCCACAGATTGAAAAATTCTGTAAGCAAAACAGAAATGCTTCTGTATTTAAGGCAGTATAGTCAACAATTCTAAAACAGCTTCCACAATGATTGGTGCACCTACTAAACTAGCAGCTACGTGTATATATACGCCAATTACATAACTGTAGTCAATTAAATACAGATATCCTAATCACAAAGTTTCTGCATAAACCACTGCACCAGTTGTTACTGACAATTAAAAGCTGAAAACATTCTAATTAGCATGCTGCAATCTAAGCTGTCATTAATGCTAATGAAATATTCTAGTATTTTATTTTCTTCCATGCTGTGTGATCAAGACTTTTTCACTGGCACTGCTATAGCTACGAAGTGACTTTTTCGAGCGAGCGTGTCGTATCCTTCATGTTCCAGCCTTGAAATCAAAGATTGGATTGTAGTGTGGAAGAATAGCCATCTACCTCTTTTATCTTTAGGCAAACGCAGCAGATGGGGCACCCACAGTGACAAATACCCAGCACTACTGCTCAAAATGGCATCTACCAATCCTAACTGCCTACAATACCAAGTTAAGAGCACAGTAATTGCCATCCTGTCAGAATTTGTTTAAGACTTCATCTAATGCTAAGGCTAGGGTTAGGGCTTGATGAGCATTTTAGAAGCAAGAACAATCAAGGTTTGTTAAAAATGTTTTTTTGTGTGTGCGTGTGTGTGTTTGGTTAAGATTTAGGCCTATAATTAAGTTTTTAGGACAAATCTTTAGGTGAGTTTTTTGGCAACATTTGTTCACTGAGTGGGTTATTGATCAACTCTGTCAGTTTGCAAACCGTCTTGCTCTTCTTTTCTACTCTATATTTACACTTCTCCCTGTCTAATCTCCTTTGTAGCCCCTTGTTTTGCCTCTTTTCTTCCATCTCCTTTCATCATTCCTGTCATTTTTCTCCCATCCTCTCAGATCTTGCTTTATTCGCCGAGCAACTACACAGACAAAAAGAAGCTCTGACTCGCTGCAGTTGTTTCACAAAAGCAGGAAATATAAATACACATTTCTTCCCCATTGACCGATATGGCCATATTTAGCTCTGCTTACAATATCTCTGTCCCAGCCAGCTACAATGCTCCGTTAGTGATCACAATAAGACCAAACAATAACATTTTGGAGCCTGTAAAGCACACGCACACACACACATACACACACTTGGGCACACAAACAATGCACCATTGACCGGCAGCTTTGTTTCACAGAACAAACACATAGAGAGAATTGTAAGTGAAATCATACCGAGAATGGATCGAACATACACTGAAAGAGAAAGGGGGGTTGAGAAAAATACATAATTTGTTCTGGGCTCAGCCAAATTGGCCCATTCACATACCGCAGGCACTGTGTGGTATTTCCTCTTGTAAAGGAAGCTGTTGGTCTTAGCCTTGTGCTAATGGCTACTGTTTATCTCACATGGCATTATTGTGCCGCTAGTGTTAGAATAGAAAACGATAAGGAATTGTGATAGGGTTCAGTTTTATGCAGTGAAATAGATGAGAAGATATGCAAGAACGAAATGTGAACTGATGACATTTAGATATATCTTGAGAATAGATTTTCCGTTTTTTCTTAGAAGTTGTTGACCTCATTTATAGTGCAGAAAGATACACAAATACACACCGACTATAGAGTGGAGAGCCTCTGTTGCTCTGACCTTGAATACTCATGCTGAAAATCAATGGAAATGTTCCATTAAGAATGATTGATGCATGTCATTGGCTGCTGCTTGTCTGCTTCTAGTGATGGGAGCAAATATTCTTCCACTTTAATGTTCAATAATACTCAAATCTTGCTCTTCAACTTTTTCCTTTTTGTGTGTGTGTGTGTGTGTGTGTGTGTGTGTGTGTGCGTGCGTGCGTGCGTGCGTGTGCTTTCAACTGGCGTGCATGTGCTTTCAACTGGTGTGTGTGTGTGTGTGTGTGTGCTGACCTCTCCTCTTGTGGTGTGCTGGTGATGAGATTACAGTAAGCTGCTCTGCTCTTTGCCCTTTCATCCCTATGCATAGCACACTCATGCACAGGTGTCCAGTATGTGTGTTTCGTGTTCATGCTAACCTACATATTATTGTGAATCCGTGTCCAGGAGAGGTCTTTGATTTTGAATTGACTCTCCAGCTATCAATCCGTGCATCAGCTTCTCATCCATCCCTGCTCTCTCTCTGTCTTTCTCTCTCTTCCTCGCTCGGTGCTCTCTGTCTTTGTCGATTGGATTTGTCTCAAGTCTTTGCAGGCTTTAAAGACAAGGAAATCCTAATTGAATTGCTTTGCAACTCCACAAGCCAGTGTATTAATAGACAACTTGACATCAATCACCCAGCCTTTGTGTGTCTTGGCGCTTGTGTGTGTGTGCATGCATATGAGAAGGACAGTGTGAGTTTTGTATCTGTGGTTAAAAGCCTTCCCATTGATCCAGCTAGAGGCTGCTGTGATCTGCTTCCGTAGACTGGCTCTCTTTCCCTGGAGATGATCTCTGCTCACTGAAGCTTTCTCCATGTAGATGCCTACCATATGTGGTTTTACCTAAAAAGGGTCTTAGAGTTTATCATTCCTGATGCACCTCTTTGGCTTTTGGCTTTGTACAGTTCCAAAAACCTTAATATCTTTAAGTGGATCGTCACCAGTAGTTTAAATCTTTGAATTTTGCATTTTTAACAGACTTCCCACGTTTGCATTTAAAAAAAGAGTTTATAAAGTTCTAATGAACTTAAAAGTCAGTATTTGGTATGACAACTTTTATTCTTCAACACACCTCCAACTTTCTTAGAAAATCTCTTTTCTAATTTCTTTGGTCTTTAGGAAAAGTTCTCCAGGTCTCTTGTAGGACATTCAAAGCTCTTCTTTGTATGTTTGCAGCATTTTTTCCACTCTGTCCAGCCGATGACAAGACAAAGATAGAACTTAAAGTTTGTTCTAGGCTAAGTTATCTATTATGTGTAGGCACAACATGGGTTTATGCTTTGAGTTAGGTGCCTTTTTTGCTTGAATGATTCATAGGTCAGTGTTAAAATGGCTTAACAATCAAAGTCACGCACACAAATAAAGGACCTTCAGAAAGCCTGGAGAACTAGTACTCAAGACCACCACAAAACTACAAGAAGGTTTGACTCCTTGGAAGCAAAATACATAGAATTGAAGTGTGACTTGAAACTTCTATTTCTAAAAAAATATATTCTGATAAAAGTATTAAATAAAATCCAACAGAAGTTTTTACACCAGAAATTTCTATCGAAAAACTGCACTGTACACTATCTTGAACAATTAATTTCATGGATACAAATATTTCAGTTCTGCTCATGTTTCAATATGTATTTATGTCCTAATTGCAGTGATTTAGCACACACCCTTTGGCTTTTTCCTTTCTCTCTGATCTACTCTTAGCATCTTTCTTTTATTTATTTTAGTTTTTTTATTGAATTGTATGTCCAGAGATTGAATCTTGTATGCTTCATCAATCCTTGACTGTGGCACGCCAGATGTTCGAGGGCTGGTTGAGAAAAACAGGCAAGCTGGAAAGTTTGGCTCAACATATGTATCTTCCAGGTAAGACCATTTTTTTTACTTGCCTTGGCACTTTAATGCCATTTTATTGTGTGAATCTCAGAATTTTATCTTCAATAAATATGCCACTTAAAAAAATGTTTATATGAAATGGTTAGTTACATACTGTAATACCCGTTCTTTAAGTGCAAAATATGTATATGCACACGCTTGTGGGATCATCAAAGAAAAAGACCCTCTTTGATAGGGGTTTCTCATCCGGAAACCAATGAGATAACTTTCCATTGCACACGCGCGCACACACAGACTCACACCTCATATGCAAGGACGGGCTAAAACGTAGTTAATTGTTGTCCCTGCCTTAAAAAGGCTTTTTTTCCATTGACTGACGATTTTGGTCCCCTACCTCTTCTCTCTCTTTCGCTGTCTCGCGTTTCTGCACATATTTACATGAGTGGAAGATGGAGTGAAAAAGTAAACGTATAATTAGGCTACATTACTTTGATTGTTTTCTTTTCAGATTATGCCTGCTGTCATCTCTGCGCTGCAAGAGAGGGCGAAGGGCACGATGCGATTGTACAAGGGGATGGATGGGGAGGGGCATGTCGTGTGATGGTGTGCGCACATCCACGCATATGTGTGCGCGTGTGTTGGGGACCGCCTGCTGTGATTCGAGATTGTGTTTCTAGCGGGGCCTAATGTTTTGTTTACTGAGTGTTAATAATGCCTAATTAATAATCCCCCAATCTGCCTGACAGTGTGAATAAGAGGAAGGGAAAATGGTGTGGAAGAAGAGATGGAGAGAAAAACGGAGCTCCTCTAACAGTACACGGTATCAGCACAGTCTTTATACAATCTCAAAGGCAAACTGGAACATGAAAGAAATGGCATATCGAACTCTGGTAACCGACAACAAAAACTTAAACATCAATGCAGTTAGGCTCATAGCAGTGGCCAGTAATTGAGAAAGTAATTATTGAAATGCAGAGTCAGATACCACAGCCTGATGACTGAGGCTGGAAACCTGGCAAACCAGAGACCGCAGAACCCTCAACCTGCATAAACAGCAAGAGTTTGACTCTATTAAAACATGAAAAACGTGATATTTATGTTAGGGCGATCGTGGCTCAAGAGTTGGCAGTTCGTCTTGTAACCGGAAGGTTGCCGGTTTGAGCCCCGGCTTGGACAGTCTCGGTCGTTGTGTCCTTGGGCAAGACACTCGTTGCCTACTGGTGGTGGTCAGAAGGGCCGATGGCGCGATATGACAGCCTCGCTTCTGTCAGTCTGCTCCAGGGCAGCTGTGGCTACAACTGTAGCTGCCTCCACCAGTGTGTGAATGTGAGAGTGAATGAATAGTGGAATTGTAAAGTGCTTTGAGGGCCCCGAAAAGCGCTATATAAATTATTATTATTATTATTATTAAAATCTATCAGTGCCATAAACACACAGATATACGTTAATATCTGTCACTATCAACCAATGGCATCATCTACTGGTTTTGCCTTGAAACTGAGCTGGAGCCTAGAGAAGTTTTAGTCCAAATTCTTCAAAATATCAGAAGTGGCTGGAGTGGGGGGCATTACACTTGAAATCTGATTTGAGAACATGTTTAATGTGTATGGCAACATTAATATGTAAAGTACTGGACAAGGTTCCTCATTAATACCAAAAATTAATTTAAAAAAGTACATACAAATTGGGACTAGATAAGCAATTATCAGTGAAATATCTATCTTAATCCCTTGCAGATGTATGAGTCCAGCTAAATCAAGACGACAACATAATTAATGACAGGTGATTGTGGTGCCACAATCCCTGAATCCCAACAAACCAAAGTTCACAAAGAAACAGGATGACCTTCCTGGCTTGACCATCAGAACACTGACTACAGGCAGTGATTTTAGCTAAAGATGTCACAAGAATTGTGGATGAAAATTACTGACACTTTATTCCAGGTTAGAAGCTGATACCTTTTTATTAGTAACCCTCAATTGTATTGCACTTAAGGTACTATTGTTCTAGTTTCGAACTGTGATGATTACTTTTTGAGGATGTTTTTTTCTAGTGTGAATAGGGTTGAGTAGCATACATTGTGTAAGGTGAAAACCATTTGGTGTCACTGCACTTTGTCAGTCATCGTATCTATCGAGCAAGAAAGAGGAGAGTGTGGATGTTGACTGGAAACCTCTATAGAGGTGGCCTTTAAGGGTGCATGTGTGTGTTCACATGGTATAAATGTCAAGTGTCATGTCAGAAGCAGAAGTCACCTCTCTTTACCTCACAGGTGACATGTCTTCCCTTCCTGATGCTTTCTCCAGGTCTCCTCTGAAGCAGAAAAACAGTGGGGGTCAGTAAGAGACCTGTCAGAGAGCCAGAAGCTCTAAAGGGAGCAGTGAGGGGAAAAAAAGGAAAAAAAGAGGCTTTTGCTTGGTGTAGTGTTTTATCAGTACTGGTTGTCTTCTGTCACCTTCCCTTCAGATACTCAACTTTAGTCTCTCTTTTATGTGTGTGTTACAGGGTAGTAAGGTGGGACTGTGAGATGGATATTTCTGCACTGGAGGGTCACTTTGATTTCATCATGTGTGCAGACTGGTAGGTATACACACACACACACACACACACACACACACACACACACACACACACACACACACACACAGAGCCAGTACATATACACGATCTGTGTGTTCGTTCATGACATTAATTTTCACTTCTGTGTGACAGTCTTTACATGGCCCCCCACCAGCGCCTGGACCTTCCCCTGCCTTGTCCACACACTCACATTCACACATACATGCATATGCTCAGACACCCGCCTGCCTCCATTTTACACCAAATTGCCTCGTTTTCTGCTTGGTGTCCCAGCAAATGGATGACTTAGGCAAATTGCAAATAATTGCATCTTGACAAGGAAGGAGACTCGGTAAGATAGAGAAAGAGTTGAGGGTGGATGGAGGGAGGAGCAGAAATGGAGATGGAAATGGAGAGATAGAGCAACATAAACATAACAATTAGCCCATCGGTCACTGAAATGTAGAGCTTCAGACAAATCGGGAACCACATCTTTTTTTTCTGCTTCAAGCTGGTGTTCCATAATAATCCAGGTGTTCTTAGAGGAAACTGGGCCGCAGGGTTCTGTTTTCAGGTTGTCAAAAACTTCAACCCGATTTGCCTCCAACGCATCCACTGGTATGTGTGAATATGTGAATTTTTGCTAAAAGTATTGTGGCCTAGAAAATCAAGTGTTTTAATTAATGTGTGTGAGGATGGGTGAATGAGTAAGACAGTGCTCTGAGTGCTCAAACAGAGTAGAAAAGCATCGTGTGTACCAGTTCATACATGCGCAAGAAGAATTTTAAAAAAAAATAGCTAACTGTCATTTGGAGTGTCAAGGCTTCTTTGAGTTGCTGTGAAACTTTCCGCTAAAACACTTCGCTACTTAATGTATGTTGGCAATGAAGTAGAATCTGTCAGGAGATAACACGTATGCTGTACCTGTCGCAGTGGCAACCCAACGTCTTCTAGTGGTTAAATGGATCCTCAAGATGAAACTTTAGGACTTTTGAACTTTGTTGTTCCAGAAAACTTTCAACCGGTGTGGAAGGTGATTATAAAATTGACAGAGAATTTGGCCTAAATAAAATTCAGAGAAGCCAAAAGATGCCCAGAGAAGAAAATACAGCGGGCTGTTTAGAAGGGGCGGGGCACTGCTGACATAGGCTGATGATACTATCCTGTGATTATGAACATTCAGAATACTGTCTGTTTGACACTTCAGCTTATGTCTGATAGGGGCAATGCAAACCCAGAGTGCAGAATGTATGGTTGGGAGACAGTAGCATTAACAAAAAAACAAAAGGAGGTAAATTTGTTCAGACAAAGCATAGTGGATATATTAGACAGAGGATGATAAAGATAGAGCTTCCAGGCAGAAAGAAAAGAGCAGGATTACAGTGAAAATTCATGGATGTCGTGAAGGAGTACATGCAGAGGGTTGGTGTGCTTATCCCTAAAAAGAGCACTTGAATGAAGAAGATGTCCTTTTCTTGTTTTCTTTTCTTTTTCCAACTTTTTTTATGTTGTTCAGCCACACAAAGATAAAATAGATTTTGTCAGTATTTTCAGGTAGTCCTCATTTTACTTCTATATATGTGTGAATGCATCCATGTCTGTGAACCCGTGATCATCACAAGATTTATTCTGAGATTTTGACACTGTCTGAATATAATGGCGTGTTTTGAATGACATGCCTCCCTAGTGTCCAAGTTTAGAACTGTAACAAAGGGCTTAAAGTCTTTTTAAGGCTCCAGTTTTATTATCCTCTTCAGTCACCCTGAAAGCGTTTAGGGTTTCCAACACAACTCTGAAAACTGTCCTGTTTGTGGAACAGTACACAAGCACTGGCACTGGCGTTATAAAACCTTTGCAGGTGGATAAATGGCATTTACCGTCCACCACTCCTGCACATTGACTTACACACATTCACATACAAACATACTCTGAAAAGACGGACATTCTGTTGGTTGAAGCAAAATCACTTTACCTACTTCATCTTGTGCATAGTCTGTGTGTATCTGTCTGCACAAGTACGTGCATGTGCGCTAAGTGCAGCATTAGCAAACAGCGTTATCATTATTTTAATGTCACAGTCATTATGAGTAATAGCCAGGTATAACACCCAGAGAGAGAAAGAGAGCTGTCTGCTAATAGAGGATATTTTACAGTGAACTAGTGTATACGCACGTGTGTGTATGACGGACAGAAGCATACAACGTGAGAACCGAGTAAATTGCATGTAAAGTTTTGATATCACAGGTTCTTTTCACCATTTCTCTCAGCAGAGATTTATCTTGTAGTTGTGAGTCTGTAAACGTGTGCGCATGTGCTGCAAGATGTTTTTGTGTAGCGTCCTCTTTTCTCAAGTGTATGCAAGTGAGCGATTGTGTGATAATTGCAGTGGTGGTGGCTGAAGAGTGATGGCTGGTCAATTAACGGGAACGTCATTGTGATGATCACCTGCGAAAAGGTCAACAATGCAACTTCCACTCCATTAATTATGACTCCTGCTGATATCAGGTGGACCACTGCTGAGAAGACAGGAGAGATGAGAGGAGAGGAAAAGGGAAGAAACTTATTTGGAAATCCTGATTATCCTGGGGGTGTTGTCTAAATTCTGCCTTTAGAAAGGTTATTTAAATGCTTTCACTTAATGAATCTGTTACCACTTAGAACTCAGAAACTTTATCATCTAAACCAGAAGTGGCACACTCCTCTTACATAGTCAGCCATATTCAATACAGCCTAATATGGTCTCTAGCAGAGCACACCAGTGAAACTAACATAAGATACATGATATAATATAAACTGTGTCCCTCTTTTTTTTCACTGTAAAGACTTTTAATCCCAGAGGTGTCTTTATAGCGAAAGAAGTCCAGTTTCAACAATACATTGCAGTTTTTCTCTGTTAAAGAAACAATAAAGAAACAATGCAGTAGTAAATATAGAAACCAAGCAGAACAGCTCTTTGGGTTTAACTTTAAGAAACAAATATAATAAACAAATTGTATTTTTGCTAATTCAGAGAAGATGTCTTTAAATTTCTACAGTAAATAGTGAAAAACAGGAACTCCTCTGCTATTTATTTATGGATTACCTAACAATACAAAAACTCATTTTATCTATCAGTTATTTTCAGTAATTCAGCTGTTAAAGTGAAAGTATACAGTGAAAATGTAATTTTTAAATCATAGGTGTTTATATTCTGTGTTGGTATTATTAGATGTGAAATCAGAGCCAGAGCCAATCAGAACAGCTTTTAAGGTTATTGAGGTTACTTCATAAACACCTTAGGCACCAAAACCCCCCCAATTTTATTAGTGAACTCATGGCCATTTACCTCTAAATGGAAAAATTGCAAAAAAGAAGTGATTTTCTGCTGTGGGCACCTGAATTTTAAGGATAATTAACTTTTCATGATGCGTGGCCTAGAAAGTAATAAGTTAAAAAATTAAAGACTTGTGTCAGTAATATAAGCAACACAACTGGAAGGAGCAAACGGGACTGCCTAACTATGAATAAAAGGTCAGCAGCTCAATGAAGTGTTAGAATGCTGCAAAGGTAAAATACTTTTTTTCTTTTATTTTATCATAACTTGTATTCCTTTCTTAAGAGTGAAAGTCACTCTCAGGTTTATTGAATGTTTTGAGGGAGGTTTTTCAGCAGATGATCGAGCTATACAGAAAGTCACCCAGTCAACTATGAACACTTGCTTGTCAGAAAACAAACTGTCACTCACTCAGTGTTTTAACAAAAAAAGAGGCTTTGTTGAGTTTATAGTTAATACAGTACAATGAGATAGAAGATGGGTTAAAGAAGGAAGCAAGCAGTTAATTTCAGTTCACGCTGTATTTATGAGACAATTTTGGTCAAATATGAAAGTCTTATGTGGAAACTTTCAGCCATTTACACCGAGAAAGGAAGTTTCAGTGAAGTAGGAACCAGCATAGCAGAAATAGTGTTGTGTGCCTCCTCACATTTGTGTTTGTGTTTGTCTGGCAGGGAGAGAGAGAGGGATTCCTGCAGTGGGCATGAGGGTGGCAGAGAATCTTTGGCTGGGATGTTGGCATGTCTGCTTTCTCCAAAAGCTGTCCATGTGTAGGGAGTGAGATAAAGCCCTGTTTGTGTGTGTGTGACAGTGAGTTTGTGCAAGTTTCTGCATCCTTCTGGTTTTCACTGTATCTATGTAATTGTCATCTTCTGTTTATTCATATTTGCAGTCCTTTATCCATACACACCTGTTTTTGTGTTTCACTTTACTGCTCATTGTTATGCTGGATTGCATTAGTTTAGAGACACATTACTGGCACACGCGCACAGAACACAAATATATCTTTGTTGAAAGCTCTGTGTGATGCCTTTTAGTAATATCCCTCTGAGCCGAAGGTCAGAAATATGTATGTCTTTTGCAGTATTAATGTTGTTGAATCAATAAACAAGTGAGTGTTGCTTCAACATGTTCATAAGATGAAGAAAGAACATTAGTTTTAATATTTATGATTAATTTAAAAAAACAACATCTAGTTTAGCACTACTTTTGTGGCAGCAATTTACTTACAGAATTATTTATTTAAAATTTAAAATTTGCGTTTTCTGATACTGGAATGGTACACGGGTGGCATGGTGGTGTATGCTAGCACTATCCTGGATCCAAATCCACCAGGTTAAATCTCTATATTGGCCATAGGTGTGATTGTGAGTGTGAAAGGTTGTCTGTCTCTTTGTGTACTACACCTTTCTCCCTGTGACAGCTGGGATAGGTTCCCCATTGTGAAACTGAATTGGATAAGCAGACTCAGTAGAAACTGTTGTGACGTTGTGTTGCTGTTTCCGTCTTAAGTAGGTTAGTCCTGTTTTCCCACATGACTGCAATGTAGTGAGAGTAAATTTCCTGGATAGCCTGGGACTAAATAATCTGACATGAATCAATTGAATTTAATCAAGTGAAACTCAAATAAATCATCACTGCATGTTCTCCTGTGTTTGCGTGGATTCTCTCCGGCTTCCTCCCAAAGACATGCAGTTATTGGGGCTAGGTTAACTGATGATTCTGCAATAGACTGGTGACCTGTCCAGGTTGTATCCCGCCCGTCGCCCTATGACAGCTGGGATAGGCTCCAGCCCCCCTGCCACCCTGATAAGGATAAGTGGAAAAGAATGGATGGATGGATGATAATACTTTCTTTTATATTCTTATAATGCATATAAAAAATATATACCATTGCACCGTAATCCTTGGGAACATAGACTTAGTAAATGATGTCATTTGTTTTTATAGTCTCACAATTGAGGCCTTGACATCATCAGTGCACGTATGTGTATAAGCAGACAAATTTAGTAGCAACAGATTCACACACCCGTTCACCCTTTGACCTCTGGTCTGTTTTGACTGATTTTGCTGGGCTGTCCTGGGTGGGTGGGGTCATCACAAGACAATAGGCCTCTGACAGTCTGAGTTCATCAGAGGTGACCTTAAAGGGAAAGAGCACTTATTTTGTGAATCTAAAATAATACCTCAAAACTTTAAAAAGAAAAGACAGAGAATGCATTAAAGTATGTGGAAGATTTTTTTAACAGGAATGTGGTTTTAAATTGTAAACACTATATTAAACATCCCAGAAGCCAAACTGCTTCAAAAAATATTTTTAATGCATTACTAGCACCATATAAAAAGAGATACAGAGTGAAGTACCTCAATCAGGAATGCAAACCCTGCTGTAGAGGTGACTGATATTTAGTGAAATCATATTTTAAAAAAACTTAATAGCAAGAAAACTTAAAAAATAAATACTGTAAATTGTTATGTGTCAAACTTTAAAAAAAAAGCAATGCCCAAATTTTCCGAATTTTAAAAACTCAAAAGGCTTCAAGAGAGAGGTTAGCAACCACCTGGCAACCACCGGTCCTGAGTAGTTGTAGGGGGTTGCTGCCTGTTGCTTGGTGTAATCGGTTTCAAAGGGGGTTATTGTTACCCCCATACCTGAGGTAATAATCTTAAACTAATGGCTCCATAATTCCTTTATAGATCTTGGTAAATGGCTCATTAAAGGTTTACTTTGTGTAACTTGTCCAGCCTTATTTGTGGTTTAGCTTTCAAGCCACAATATTCTACTTGAATTGCAGACATCAGCATTGACCATTGCTAATTTTTTTAAAACTGTTGCCCTCTGAATGACACTATGTCCTTCCCTTGGCCTTAGCGTGTGTCTGTACATGTGTGTTTACACGTCTGTCCCAGCCGTTACCTCCACCCAACAAGCTCACTTCCTTGTTTTCCTTGCCACTCACTTTTCCTGTGAACTGATATCTGTGGCAAAATAAACCAAACTGAAACCTCTCACCTTTCAAGTCAAATAAACTTCACACCTCCATGTAGCCTTGGAAGAGTAAGCAGCTTTACATATATGTGCTCACATGTTTGTTTTAATGCTGGTTTGTGCAGAGTCCCCCCCCCCCAATAAAAAAAAAACAAAAAAGAAAAAAAACAGCAAGAACATATCTGCTTATGTACCGGCAAACATGGAGAGAGCAGATCCTGTTACATGCACCTCTCATTCCTCGTGGGGATCAGAGGATTTTGAATGAGGAAAGGTCAGAGACTGTGATTGGAAGGTTGAATCCAGATTGCCACTCCACTGGACAGTTGGACGGATGTGCAGGATTATGTCAAATCTGCACTGTATTGTTGCATTTTAGTCAAATTACTCCACTCTCATCTGTGATAATAGACACACACACTCATAGTGCACTACTCCATTGCTTAATGGATTGAAATTTGTCTTTGTGAGTAGATAGACAGGTGCTACTTTCCTTTGAATGACTGGAGCTGATTTAAGCCTGTGTGCTCGTGTTGTGTGTTACTTTAGTTGTGGCAAAATAAATCTGTTTCCACGGTTAAATCATGGGTACCTACTCACTTTTTGGAGTTGAAAAAGCAGGTTTCCATTATGTCAGTCTTTAAATTTTAAGGTAGAAGACTTCAAGGTTAGGTGAGTCTCCACAAAATCAATCTAAATCAATGTAATGCCCTTTAAAACAGCTTTTTCTTCAGTAATGTTCTCCAACCATCTTTGCGATTCTTGTTGGAGGGCGGTAAATGCAGTGATAAAACTCCTCCAGTCTTCTTCAGCACTTTTTGATTAGCGGTTTCAGAAAAAGCAGCCTCATACACTTCTTTATTAATTTTTCAGTGCATTTCAACCACAAATACATTTTTTGTATTTTTGTGTGTCAGGATTTTTGGAGACCCGATACTCAATGCAAAACTAATTCAAGTTTTTTCTTCTGTAAGGTTTTTAACAATTACATTGAAAACAAAAATATAAAAATTATCAAGCTTTCATTTTTTGTTGACCTAATAATGCCATAAATAACATACATAATTATATGTATGTTATCTTGAATCAAAATAATAACGTATATTAGTTTTTACAAGTTAGAAGGGTTCATTTGTCACTAATACTGTGAATATAGTGACATAAACCTGTCACTTTTCACTTCTCAAAAAGAAACGTTCTTGGATATTAAAATTAAATTGACATTTATTTGTTATCTCCTGTCATGTACCACATTTTGTTTTGAGGGGGAAAACATAGAGAACAGCTGTCACAGCGAGTGGAATGAGCCGTGTGGAGAAAAATAAAGGAGGATCCAATTGCAGGCACTCGTGGAGGTGCGAAGGATGTTTATTGTAAGACAAAACACAAGTTGAAAACAGCAAACAGAACTAAAGATAACCTGAACTGGGAAAACTAAACTACTAAACACGAGCATGAAGGAGGGTGAGCAGAGGCATATGTCGGGAGAACACATGGATGAAACACAGACCAGCGACTACAACATAAGAAGACACGACTTAAATACACACAGAAGAACACGGGGAGATTACACACAGGTGGGGAACACAGCTGGAAGTAATTGACGAGACAAGACAAGGGAGGCAAAACTGAATACACTCACATGAGACACGGATTTTCACAATAAAACAGGAAAGAAGAAACCATTTCACGAAGATGCAGACAGAACTGAACCTACACTAAACATGAGACACAACCAAAGAACTAATCCCTAAACAAAAATAAACAGAAACATAGAATTCTAATAATAATCAACAAAGCACAAGAGTATCAGAAAACAATCCATTATGCAAAAATAAACCACAACCTAAGAAACTCAAAACGCTTGGTCAAAATGGCCCAGAACTGTGACAACAGCAGGGAAATAAAAAAAATCCCACCTCTTTCTAGTTTCTTTTGAGCTCCCTTTTTTGAGGTTGAAGGCTTGGGGCTATTAAAAAAAACAAATAAATCCCCAACATTAATAATAAAAATAATAATGACCATTATGAAAAAAGGAGTGTGGAGCCTTAATTTTTACTATAAAACAAAACCAAATACATAAATGGTAAAATTAAGAGTTGAGACTCAATTTAATAGTGAAATATATTTTTTTCAATGTTTTAAAAAAAAAAAAATTTAATGGTTTTTTTTGAGTATATTTGTTTCCAAAAAATCAATAATAATTATAATATGCTGGATTTTATGATTTATTAAGGTTTTTTTTTAATGTGATATTCTGCGTTTAAAAGAAAACATTCTTATCTGTGTTTCAGTCTGCTTCTTTTCTTTTTCTGCTTCACACAAATGTCCTCTTTCTAAAGACAAGTGTAGTTTTGTGACTCCAATAGAGGCCTGTTGTTTACCAGTCATGTTATCAGCTACTTATATTTAGATCACATTTTTTGTGTGATGACAGAAAAACGTACACTAAAGTGAGTAAAACAAGCCCTTATACTTATAGCTTAAGTGCATTAGCACTGTAAGTGAACTTCATGGTTCTTTAATTATTTAAAACAGGTGTAAAATATAGTGTGCGTAAAGTTGTACACATGGAGCACGAATACTCTAATTCACCTATATGCACAAAAATGAACGCACTGTTTCTTACATGCACATGTGCGAGTTACTGTATGTGAGTGCTCACAGAGGCCAGTTAATTTGGATTTGTGAACATGATTTGTTTTAATTTTTTCTCTCATGTGTTGTTTATGTTGTTAAATCTTCATATTAACTTCAGAGAGCACACTCTGGGTATTAATTCCACCAATCCAAAGTGCTTTACCGCCGCTTTTTAGCATCTCAGTAAAAGTGTGCATGTCTGCTCATACACTCGCGTATGTTTACTGTAGGAGATAGCATCTGTGCACATTGGATTTTCTGATGTTCTGCATTCCTCTCAGTGCTGAGGTGAATGCTTTCTGAAACCCCGAAACAAAACGGAAGAGCATCTTACTCATGCAAATTGTTTTTCTCCTCTTCCTCTTGGTGGATTTATTTGTAAACAAAAGCAAATAAATAGTCTGCTGCTTTATCTAGAACCGCTATCGTATGAATGCATTCTAATCCCACTCTCCCTCTCCCCCCTAGTTTGTTTCTGGACCAGTACAGAGCCAGCCTGGTTGATGCTATAAGGAGATTACTGCAACCCAGCGTAAGTGTGCGTGTGCATGTGTTTGCGTTTGCCTTTGTGTGTCTACTGTATATATCTCTGCTTATCCCCTTTCTCTAAATCACCTCCCACTCTTCTCAGTCATAATTAGGCTTTGCCCGAAACCCTATAGACATTAACAGTCTGACAGGATTAATATCATGTAATGCTTTAATGCTTATTATAAGCAACTTGAATGGATCGCTCTGATCTCCGTCTCTCTCTTCCCTTCCCTTCCCTTAATCATAAATCCGAGGCAACTTTTCCCTTTTGGCCTCGCGATAAGACCCCACGCTGTGACAGCCAAAGCAAATGGGGGGAAAAAAGCAAAAGGCTGGAAGAGATAGGGTTGAGATTTCTATTCATCTGAGGGAAGAGGGGTGCGTTTTAAGTACAGAGGTCAGACTGTTATGAGAAATATCTGTTTATGAAAAAGAGGTGAAAATGGCACCAAAGGGAAGGAGATGGGGAGGAGAGGAAGCAGGTGAGGGCACAGAAAAGGAAGAATGAGGAGGGAGAGAGAGAGGGATGAGGATGATGAGGATATGGCGGAGATGGACTCCAAGAACAGATGGAGACTCAAGGGAGGAAAAAGTGGGTGCAGTGGGGAAAAAGTCCCATCTTGAATAATTTATAACTGGCCATCCCAACTCATTGTTAAAAATAATGACTAAATTTAAACACAACTATATTAAATTATCATGAGCTGACTGCTTTTTGCACAAAAAATAGACTTGACTGATTTATGGCTAATCTCAGTGTCTTGAATAAGATTAGGATCACTCCCATTTTACCGGACTGGTGCTGAAATCTTCATAGCAAATACCTCAAAAAGCATCTTCATTGCTATGACCAGGGGTAAATACTAACCTGTGTCTTTTGCAGTTCTTGGTTAGTCAACCTTCAAAATTAAGATTTTTTTAGTACCTCTTTTGCAAACAGCTGAGGTCCTCAGAAAGAGTGAGAGATTATAATGTCAGCATTATATTCAACTGGTTTCCAGCAATGACACGCGTTTCTTCAGCTGACATTTTAGACGGTGGCATAAGCAATTACACTTGCAGCCTGAAGTTGCTGTGGTCAAAAGCCGAATGCTGTCAAATGAGAGACGTGACATCTGGCCATTGTTGTACATCTGTGTGTTAAGTCTCTCTTCATGTGTCTCTCTCTTTAATCCAATGGAGATAATTCGGGGGCTAATATGATTTGAGTGTCGGCCATCAGACTGACGCTGCCACAACAAGCTTTGCCAAATATTTAATAATTTGCTAAGCTGATTAAACAATTAACAAAACAATTAATTCTCCCATCTAATGGCACTAATTTGTTGTTTCTGACAAAGGTGGTCCATCCGGTGGGCTGGATCCTCTTAATCAGCTGATTAGTGTTGGGAGGAATTTTGTCTGTTTGTTTGCGTTTGCTCTGTTTTTTTGTGAGACAGGAGAAATGCTACTGGATATAAAGATGAAAAATCATCTGTCGGACTCACTGATCCTGCTGTTTTTGCTGCCTTTGTGTTCTTCAGCTTGTGTTGTGTCGTTGTACATTGTGCATTAGGTGTATTTGCTGTATGTGTGTGATTGTGTGAGCATCCCTCTTTGCGCTGTTTAATTAAAACAATAATAACATGATCAACATGGAATAAAACTGAAAGCTGAAGGATTTCAAAGAAACTTTGAACCTGTTGGTAATCCTCTTAGTATATGCAGGATGTCTGTTGGGCATGCGCACGCACAGACACACACACACGCTTTTCTTTCTCTGGCTTTTTCACACATAGACGCACCAACACACAATCACATACTCAAGTAGACAAATTCACACCTTTGCATTTCTGCTCACATTTTCTGGGTTTATTGGATTAGAAGAGCTTTGCCTTTCATTTTTGTTTAGTTTATCATCTAAAATGTACCATGAAAAAGACACACTAGCAATTACCTCTGTTTTCCCTTTGTGAAAGCTAAACAACAACTAATGGTGTGATAGTACGTGTGAAGTACCCCAGAAATATACTCTTAATTTATTCACTGTCCAACTTTAGAAAAACTTGTCTTCTATTCAGGGCATGGCATTGGTGTTCGCTCCTCAGCGAGGGGAAACTCTAAGACTCTTCTGTCAACTGGCCCAGCAAGCTGGATTTTGCATCTCTCAACACCAGCAGTATGATGCTCAGGTCTGGGATGTCCACTTGAAGGTAAGAAACATGTCCAAGAAAGGAAAAACAACATTTATTCAACATGAAGTAGAATTAATTATCTCTTTTTCCTAAAGATAGTGCTCCATACATATGGCAGAAGAACAGTGTTTATAAATAGTTTATAAAAATGCATCAAAATGCATTTGAAGATATAGTATGAAATGCATTTTCAAGCACAGAAGCAGCATTGTCTGCATTAGTGGTATTCATAACACTATTCTTTTGCACTATAGCTTTTGTTTGAGCATTTTGGTTGTTGGTATCTTTTTTGTTTTCCCAAACTAGTCTACTTAACGAACTAGTAGAGAACACAAGAAGACTAATGAAATGGCAATAAAATGGAGACAGTCTGCTTTCGCTTCAAATGAGGTCAAATTGGTTGTTATAATACAGTGATTAGCTGTGACAAATTGGAGAAAATTACAAATCTGTTGCCGTCTACATATGGAAGAAATCACAATAAACTGAAATTCAGAATAACTACTTGTATTCCGTGAAAACAGATATTCAGGTGTTAGCAATCCATCTGTGTTCATCAATTAGACAGCAGTTATTTGCTAACCTTTACCAATCTGTCTGAGGTGACTAGTTGATCACTGCAACAACTGGCAATAAAAGTTAAGCTTCACTCCAACACTGTCTCCCACACATAATGACCAGGAAGTAGAGCAGGGCGATATGACCAAAAATATTTATCACAATATACATTTGAAAAGTTGTGATAATGATATAACTGACGATATAATTGACACTAGACAAAATACTTTACAACTCCACAACTTTATTGGTGCAAAAAAAAAATCCATCGATGTATTTTCACTTAAACAAGCAGCTGTTTTTATGTGCATTAAAGTTATATAAAAATTTAACAGTGCAAATGCAAATTCTTTGCTGACAGTTTAACCAAAAGGCATTTCCAGTGGAAATTGGCCGACATATCCTCAGCATAACCATGTATAATATCCATAAAACTTAAAAAGAGGTTATACACACACAATACAGTAATATTATGTTGAAGCACAGTACGTATCACTCAGCGAGGCTTCTGCCTACGATAGCCGTAATGCTCCGACAATCCATCAAGCGGTGCAGGTTCGTAGCTTAGCAAAGTCGTACTAAAACATTTGACAGATTTTCGAGCGCCGTGTAGCACATAAAATCGTTTCGAAGTCAGTAAACAAAACCAGAATTCATACATAAGGCACACGGGATTCTGTCGATTTTCAGAAAAATCAAAGGATTGATTTTAAGTGTGCCGTATTTTCCAAACAACACGGTAATAACGACGGCCCGCTAGCATGCTCTACCAAAAATAGTGCTTTGTTGTGTATCTGACGGATGAAAGCTAAACCAATTCCACAGCATTTTTACAAACCAATTCTGGTTCATCCGTTTCATTTAACGATCTTCTCATTCTTCGTCACTGCCATGCTTTTTCCGCCATGTGTGTATGAAAACAAAGGCACTGCGCATGCGCGTTTTACCCATATTCTATCACGATATTTCATTTTCTTATCGTAGCCCAACATTATACCGGTATTACCGTGAACGGTATGATATGGCCCAGCCCTACCAGGAACCACTGATTTTTCCTAGTCACAATGAGGTTACCGTCCTTTTTTTTCTACTCTGCGGTGACCGAGCTATTAATGAAACCATACTTTACAAAATGAGCATGATGATCAAGACTTGAAAGTGGTGATTGAGACCAAAAAACTAAATGTGCACAGAGCTAATAAGTTAGGCTAGAAGTAGGGTCATTTTCTCAGAAATTCATACCTGATCACTGATCATTAGTGGTCATTAGAAGGAACAAGGGTTTTACATTGCCTTAGCATTTCAGACCTGAAGGCTGTCTGTTTGTTATGTGCAGCCTAACAGGTACAGAATTGCATAAAACTATAGATTTTATGTAGTTCTAGCTTGCATTGAAAGTTGATATTATGTATTTGCGACAACTCAATTGATTAAAATGAAAGCATATCTGGTTGAGAAACAGGTGAGCTGATGGACTGAAATGTTCTCTGTGTAGATACTTGACTACACTATGTTTGATTCAAGAAGAAAATAAAAGTGTTGTTTCAGTTTTTTAAGACTTTGCCTTACTATCATCATTACATCTGTGAAGTTCTCTAAAGAAAATCTGCAGTTCTCATTCTGAGCAAAAATATATTGGTTAATTCATTGAACTGAAATGAACTTGAAAGGAAACAGAGTTAAACTGTTTCATTTCTCTCTCAAAATTGTGCAGAATCTTTTGCTAGTCGAAAAAGAAAGCAGCACCAATCCGGGTTGTGTAATGCGCTCTCAGCTTTAATAAAGACCAGCAGATTAGCCTGTTGTTTGATGTTTAGAGACACACCAGAGCAAAAACAAGCTGCTTTAACTTGGCACAGTGACAATGAGAAAGGGAAGGAGAGAAAAGGAGAGTGAAAAAGAGAAAAGGGCCGACAGAAAGCACATGAGTAGGCTGTGTTAAAAGAAGTGGTGTCCAGCTGTTAACTCCATTACACACACAGCTACAGAAGAACAGGACAGCGAGAAGTGGGCTAAATTGGTGCGCACACATTCACCTACGCTGGTGGGAGAATTGGACAGACTGGCCATTAAAGTGCCTGTTAAAGTGGCCTGAACCTCAGCAAGGAATATTTCACTCCTTTTCTCTGTCTCGATCTTTGCTGTTGGTCCTTGACTAACTTTAATTTTGATATCTAAGTGACTCTGGAGCCTTTTAAACCGCATTTAGGATACGCACTCATTTAGAGAAGGGACTGACTCAACATTTTACAATTACATGGCATAATGTCACAATCCACATCTGAGAAAGTAAAGTTCACCACTGTACCTTTGATCACATTACTCCAGCCAATTAAAATTTTGGTGTCTGTTACCGGCTGGTGGCCTTTAAAACTTGAAAGTGTACACAACTAATTGGAACGAGCAAGCATGTTTTTTGTTATAGATATTAATGTATAATATGATTTTGTATAGTTCTGGTGGTTCTACTCTCAGGTGGAGTGGGAATAGCTAAAGCTATAAAGAAAATTACCAAAATTATAGTGAAAAAAGTGACGAGTGGGAAAGAAACAAGCAAGGAGAGAGGGATGGATTAAAAAGGATATATAGGAAGAAATGAATAGCTTTGGTGGGATTTCAGTGAGTGTTGTCTTACACCGAATGCAGAATTTAAAGAGATAAAATTCCTTTTTATTGTATAAAACCTCAACTGGTCAAGAAAATTGCAAAGTGAAAACAGTGGTTGGCGACCAAAATAATTTCCATCATATGACTTGGAAGAAGAACTTGGAGTCTTGTTGCCTAGATATCAGGTCTGCGACCACTCACAACAAGTTTCTGCCTTTATAGCAACTTTAATGCATCATGAAGGCAATTAGTTTGCAACTGAATGGACTCGAGTTGGTAATTACATGCCATCAGTTTGTGATAATATGGTGATTAACTGTAATAAATTGCTTAAAAACTGCAAATATGGGGGAGCACTCATGAGCCATTTATATAGTTGTTGTGTTTTCACGTGGCTCTACTAGCCAGGTATTCAGTTCACTATTTTAAATGGCTCGCTGCATTTTTGACTTGTTCCACTTCTCATAGATTTGAAACTGCCTCTACAAATAGTAATTTAGTTGCTTATTAAAGGTGATTTAACTGCACAATGACGTAGGTGCTCAGCAACCCTACTTTAATATAGAAATATAACCAGCTGAGTCGAGTCCTCTCTTTCAGAGAGATCTTGCAGACAATTTGTAATCGGTGCAGACTAACTCAGATTGATTACAAGGTGTTGACAATCTGTGTGCATTTATAAAGTAGACCGCAATTATTTGCGAACATTAACCAATCTGTGTGTGAGCGATTGCAGTCAGTCTGAGTCGGGCCGCAGTTATTTGAAGACACGTTGTCTCCATTCAGGCAACCTCTGCACACATTGACCCTCTGTGCCACCAGCTGATCGCAACAACTACTTGCAATTGTGTCCGACAGCAAATAAGAAAACGCAACCACCTTTTCCCCCCTTCTAGTCACAAGGTGGTTGACATCCTGTTTTCGCTCTTGTATGTCTCTGAGACACCAGTGTGTGCACACTGTTAATAGTAACATTTTTAAATGTGCTTTCTCCTCTTTTCTTTGGAATCCAAGAGGACTGTCTGAACATTCAGGTCACTCTTGAAATACACACTTATTGCTACGTGATATGCATACATTAGTACACTGTCACACACAAACACAGCAGGGTCAGGTGCTGTGTTTGGATATCAGGGCAACTTGAAGTGCCCCCCTCACATCTGAAGGTGATTAAGTCTCCCCTGCTTATCTTCTGATGAACACTCAGAACAACCCCTGTGTGGATTGACTGACCATTCCACACACACACACACACACACACACACACACACACACACACACACACACACACTAAGAAACAAGCTATATCACTATCCCACACAAACCAGACATCACTCAGACAGCACATTGGCTAGACATTACACACAAACACACGCTCCACACGATGATGATGATATCACTGCGAAACACAAACTACCTCCACACACACACACACACACACACACACACACACACACACACACACACACACACACACACATACACACACACACACACACACACAAATGAACAGCTGCTACTAATTTGCACTACAGATTACTCCTGCTATATTTGTTTTCAGTGATTGGTTTAGAAGAGAAGAAAAATGCATATCACAGCTAACAGTGAACCACAGTATAGATTTTCTTTCAGTTTCTTTCAAAGACATATCCACCAGAGGGACGTTAAAGGACACTCTTTCACTGCATAGTGTATTGTAAATCTTTTTTTTTTGTCCAGAATAAGCATGTGGTTATATACAGTTGGTGCTGAAGTCTGCTTCATGAAAGTAACATATTACATATAATCTTTTACAAAAGTAATGCATTACATTACTTATTTACTTCTTGTAGAAAGTAATTTGTTGCATTACTCCTTATATTAATTTTTTGGCCAAGAGACATTGTCACACTTTTATCAGTTAACGATAAAAGCCTGGTGCTACAATACCAGTGTCTCCCCCACCAAGTAATTTGTAGCTCTATTTAACTGTTTTGCAGAAAAATGTAATATGATTCTAATACTGAAAATAATAAAAATGGAACTATAATAAAAACAGAAAAAAAACCCTTCACTTACTTATTTTGTTCATTTTGAAGTACAAAATGAATGCAATTTTCACCTCGCCATTTCCAACACACATGCTGGTGCAGTTAGGTCATTTGTTGGACAAGGACACACTTTTTTGCTTCAGTGTGCCACCACAGCTTTTACAAAAAAAACCCCCAAAACTTTCAGCTTTAGTTTCACGGGCTTTACTAGCATTTTGTATTACCTGTTTAACATTTTCAACCATTCTTATAAAGAGTTCCTTCAGAGTCTCAAAAGTAATTGGGCAATTGACTGACAGACAGTTTTATGGCCAGGTGAGGCCTATTCACATGAAGCAGACATAATATCTAATTAAGCATATTGATTGAAAGCATTGACATTTTTAAAATAACTTTCCACTATATTTTAAATATGAGACTGAAGAGATGACAGTGCAAGTGGGAGAGCGCATCATTAAGCTCAAAATAAATAAATGAATAAACATTCATGAAGAATTATTTCCTTGGTTTATAAAAACAACTTGAAAACATCTAACCATGATTATAACAGTCTTGAGGACGTAGGAATATCAGGGTCTACATTTAAGAGATGCCTTCACAACGCCTTTACTGGGAGTTTACAGCAAAGTGCAAACTGGTGGTTACACTCAAGAACAAGAAGGTTTAGAATACATCTAACATCCTTCCTTTCTGAAAAGAGTCCTTAAACAGATGAAACCAAGATTAAATTGTACCAGAACCATGAAAAGAGAAAAGTATGGAGAAGGAAACAATTCATTATTGAAACCATACAAACATGATCTCTCAACCATGCTGGAGGCAATGTAATGGCATGGGCAGTATGGATGGCAATGGAATCAGATTAGCAGTTTTAGTGATGATGTGACTATTGATAGAAGTAGCAGGGTGAATTCGAAAGTATATCAACCCAATAGAGTATGCTCTTCAGTTACTAAAGACAAAACTGAAGGTATGAAAGACACGTAAACAACTGAAGGTAGCTGCAGTAAAGGCCTAGCACAGCATCTCAGGGAAGGAAATGCAGCATTTGTTGATGTCTAGACTTCAAGTAGTAATTGCCTGAAGTCTAAAACCTTGCTTTTCACCTAAAAATGAACAACCATCCTTACGGGGCACTGCTATAGCCCACCTCACTGACGCACTTGACCATTTCTTGCATATCATTCCATTTTGTTCGTTCTTGCTTCATTGGCTTTATAAATCTGATGGGAAAAAATGTGTATTAATATTAGGTGTTAGTCAAAATTTGGACAGAGATTTAAGTAAATGACAAGTTGGCAGCACACTAAAGGCAAAGTCCAAACTTACTGAAACCAAACAGTTTTAAGACAGTAACATAATGTAAGTATAATTCCTAATTATATTTCTATCATTTTGGTGCTTTGAGTTGAGTCATAAGCTTCTCCATCTGGCACAGATGCTGTTAAGCGTGTACTCCCAGTAGCTATGAATATTCTGTCCTTCCTCTTTGTGCCAGGTTCGGCACTTGTCAGATTTTGTTTGGAATATACTGCCAGTTGTAATGTTTGCTTTGCATGTGTTTGTGTGAAGAGAAAGAGAAGGGAGGGTTTTTTAGCAATTCTTTACAAACCTTCTCCAGACCCCCAGCTCGCTACTCTGCAGTTTTCCAAACATGCACACACTTTCACCCTCTGACACAAACACACTCAAGGGACTGCTGACAGCAGGCAGGCAAGCAGGCAGGCAGGCCCGTTGTGCATTGGTAGTGTTTCTTAAGATCTGTGTGTGTTTGTGTGCGTGTGTATGTGTTAAAGTGTAAGGCGTGTGCTAGGACAGGCAGACAGGGCTAGCTGCGTTATCCTCTTATCCCCACTGTTGTGGAATAGAGAGGCAAGCAGCTGGAGGGACTGCAAGCAGACTGATAATGCCAGCACTATTTTCTAACCCGCCATCTTAATCTTGTTACTCAAATGGTTGTGAAGAGAGAGTCATGAATTTTAATTTCTCTCGTACACACACACATACACACACAGAAAGAGAGAGAGTGTGTGCATATGTGTACATCCCCCGTCTCCCTCACATGCATAAATAGTATCCCCACTGTGTCCGTGGACTTGCACTCTCTTCCCTGCCTCCTTTTTCGGGGCCTCTGTTTTTCTCTTCCTCCTCTCTCCCCCCTCAGCTGCCTGACTTAACCCCCCTCCCCCCCCATTCTCCGACATATCTTCCTTCACCCTTCTCCGGTCTCCCTCCCTCTGTTCCCCTCTATCTTCCCATTTCCTACATCACGACCCACTTCTCTATTTATTCAAGCCTGTCCTTCTATCCCTTCTTCAACTCATCTCTCCATCCACCCAATCCCTCATTCTCTGTTTCCTAATCCTGCTGAGAGAGACCCCAGACATCCGGTTCATCCCAGCTTCCCTTGTCTCAGAGCCCCCTCCTTCCTCTTGTTCCACCTTGTTCACTGTTTTTTTGGTCTGCACAAGCAGGGCAAGAATAAAGGGGAAAAAAAGAAGAGGGAGGCAGAAGCTGGGCCGAAAGTGGCAATAAAATAAATGACTTGCACCTTGGAAAGAAAATAATAAAGAAAAAAAGATTTCAGGGAAGGTGGGGTGGGGGGTCGAGTTGAGAGCCGATTTAGCCAGCCACCCATGAAGCTGATTAGGCGGCCTGCGATCAGGAGGAACAGCTTTGCTTGTTAAACTTTTCACCTCTGCGAGCTCTCAGCCCTCACCGTGTTAAGCCCCCCCCCCTCCTTCTTCTCGATCCCTCCATCCTTCCCTCTCTATCCCTCCATCCCGCAATCTATCGCTTCCCTTTTCCTTCTGCCTGGTAGAATTTGAATGTGAATGCTGGTTGTAGTCCCCATAGCAGGCTTAGTAGATGGGGCAGGCAGCTGCCCATCCACGCCCAACGACCCCCTGGGTCGTCTGCTTTCGGTCTCCCTGCCACCCTCTTTCTCACTGACTCTCTCTCTCTTCAAGGGTCACAGGTTGAACTACGGGCCGGTGCCTGGAGGGATGGCTACAGGAAGATAACACATATAAGGGGAGGGAGAGAAGGGAGGGACCAAAGGAGAGAGTGGGGGGCAAGCTGGAGCTGATTTTTCATCTTCAACAAAAAGGAAAAAGAAGCACGAGAAGAGATGGTGTCGAGTTAGCATTGCATATTTTATAAGTCAAGGTGCGGGAATGACGTGTGATGAGAGAGGTGTGCCAAGCAAGCCATTAAAGTGACACCAACGTCTCCTGCAGGATATATACAAGAGCACCTCTTTGTCAAATTATATTCCTCTGTACAGCTGACGTGGACGTCTAACAAAGACCAATGAATCAGCACTAAACACTTTTTCTGTGATGAGATATAAGAGAAAAAAAAAACAGTTTAAGAAACACTAAGTCAAAAAGGTACAAGGAATGTGTGGTTGAACATATTTTAACCTTAAACATACTGTATTGTTGGTGAGGTTGCAGCATATAGCAGCTGAAAGCTGGTAGGTTATTGTGTCAGTCTAAAATCAGATAACTAAATCAGATGGCCTGTAGGGACTCAGATTTCACAGCACCCTTCTTCAGAGCAGAAGTCAAAAAAATCTCTTTTAGACATTGTTTTTTTTTAAAAATATGGCTTTACAATTGTGATATGGAGAAAACCACTGCAATGTTGGTTCGATTCTGCTGTGGGCCCATTGTTGAATATCATCCTTGCTATGCCTTCCTCCTGACTCTTTCTATCACTATCACATAATAAGGCAAAATGTCATGAATAAAACAACCTCATGGCTTTATGACATTGGGTCAAATTAATTATATTTTTTTAGGTTTCAAATGTGAATTGTAAATTAACACCCCCCCCTCCCCCCCCACCCAACAAAGGATCATGATTTTCACGAGTGCTGCAAAATAGCTTAATTTGTTGTAAGAACAGCACATAATCAGTATTTGAGTTTGCGATGTAAGTAGGCTTGGGTTACTTTCAGAGCACTTGCTTGCAACTGACGGGAACGAATCTGAGGTCAGTCTCAGTTTTTGCTTGTTATGAAGAGTCCTTTTCACACAGTTCTCGACTATCCTGTTCTCACCCTGTACACACAGACAGGCACACACATAGACAGTCATACACTCTCACATGAGCAGACCCACTAAACTCACTTTCATAAGCCTCTGATCATTTGGCCAGACACTAAGTGAGCTGATTAGCTGGTGCATGCACAAACTGCCAAGTCTGCTTAAAAGGGCACTGAGTGGGCACCAGGGGGGAACCCCACAAGGCTGTCTGTGTGAGACAGTGTATATATGTGTAGGGGGTATTCATATTGGAGTAGGAACAGTTTGTCAGTTAATAGATAGATTATCCTTTATGCACAAATGACCAACTCCTGAATATTAGCATCAGATTGAAGAAAACATGTAATTTCAATTACTTTGAATATGACATGGTTGTTTTTACCACATGGGCTGGTCTGAGTATGGGGATTTTCCACACAACATTCTGTAGGGTTTACAGAGAATCACCCACAAAAGAAAAAATATCCTGTTGGCGTTTCTCTGAGCAAAAACATCTTCTTGATGTGAGGTGTCAAAGGAGAAAGGGCAGCCTGCTTCAAGCTTATAGAAAAATCACAGCAACTCAAATAACCACTCGTTACAACCAAGGTACGCAGAAGAGCATCTCTGAACACACAGCTTGAGGCAGATGGGCTACAGCAGCAGAAGACCATACCAGGTGCTCCTCCTGTCAGCTATGAACAGGGAACCAAGGCTAACATTTACGAATACAGCAATATTAAAGATTAGAAGTTTGGAAAAACATTGCCTGGTTCGGACGATGGGACAATTTGGCCTAAACAATATGAAAGCATGGTTTGTAGAAACAGTTCAGGCTGGTGATTTTGTAATTTTCTTTAGACACCTTGGGCCCAACTGAGCATCATTTAAATGTCACAGACCATGTATCTTTTTATGACCGCAGTGTGCACATCTTCTGATCGCTGCTTGCACATCACAAAGATCATATCAATTCAAACTGTTTTTTCAATATGTCAATGAGTTCATCTGATCTCAATCTAGTACAGCGCCTTTGAGATGTTGTTATTATTATCATTGTTATTATTATTTGTAGCAAGTTATATCTAATAAACTGCCGAATGTAATGGATATAGGTGCTTTTAAGGTGTTTTTATTTCCTGTTAACTTTCCGTGTATGTGTCTCATATAAAATGTTCAGTATTTGAATTTATGTATACATTTAATTAATATAGTCAGTCTTTTCTTTTCTTTTCTTTAACACACTGGTGTCAGAAATTAAACAGAATCCTGAATGAATATCTAATAAGAATTTCTGTAAGGTTTTTGGCCTGTTTATTTATTGTTTTCTATGTTTTGTGTTTTTCAGATGCTGAGGGAGGGAAAAGAAGTATACGATGAGAATATCCACTATCCTCACCTAATCACATTGACCAAAGGACCCCAACCTGTCAGCCCCACTCAGTAATACAGAACAAGTGAGCCTTTAACTGTATACAGTTCCTTTGTATTACTTGCTAGATATTTTAATTTAGCATCAAAAAGCTACTGTCCATCTAAAAATAGTCTCTCACCAGCCATCCCTTTAACCAGGTGGCCTGCCATTTTTGTAATTGACCAAACATCTAAGCTGTTACTCATCCTTTTTCTTAATCTTTCATCCAAGAAAGGGGATCACATTGCTAAACTGTCATCTGGCCAACCAGGTAACCTTTGAGTACTGTGTCAGACCTTTAGTGACCTTCACTAGCCAGTTAGTTGCTTAGTCAGTTAACCAGCTATTCAATCAGTCAGTTGCACTGACATTTTCTCCATCGTTCCTGATACAGGTGGCAGTTGTTCAGTCAGTTGCCCCGATTAAACTTAGTCAGCATTAATCCATGCCGCTGTGTTTCTGGCCTCAGCATGGAGGCCTGCTCTACTTCATTAACTGTTACAGGCTGCTCACAGCTTCCTCTCTTTCCTGTTTTAATGTCTTTAAATGCAACTCATTCATCCCAGTCAGAGGTCAATATTAAGAATTTATTTTCTACATTGCATTTGCATATTATGCACGTTCAGACTAACGAGCTACAGATTGGATTTGATACAACAAAATTGCATTTTCAAAGCTCTGTTGATGATATAATCTGTGTTTTAACTGTACAACAGACATTTGTTCTGAGTACCTGAAACTTCTGCTTGACTGGTATTTTGTTTTTAAAAAAAAATCAAAATGCTGTTGATGAAATTATTAATCAGACTTACTTGTCATCCTCAGCTGCTTATTTTCAGCTGGCTGCACTCAAAACAGTTACCGACAGTGCAAAGATATGAAACATAACAGCTACTGGTTTGAACCTTCAGGACGTGTGTGTATCTAAAGAGAGAAGAAATACATACACAAATAATGACATCACCATTTGCATTTATTGATAAGTGACCCTGAAACTGTGGAATCAATAAATTATATTAGTATTTTTTTGTGAAGTAGATTTATTAATTATCCCTCAATTTCCACTAAGTAAAGACAATCTGCTGCTATTACTAACTGGCATGTTCACCATGCTCTGTGACTGCAGCACCTTGATCTAAAGTCCTGCCAGCCAGGAGCAGCTTAGATCTCTCAGTGTGACATGGCTGTATGTAAACGCCTATGATTTATTGAGCGCATTGCTTTTATTAAACAGTAGGCCTATTTGTTAATTAAGTTTTTCTTGTGTGCAACAAAAATATTTTACCATTTCATGAATCAAAAAAGGGTTTGTTTCTTTTCTTTCCTTCCCTGTGCCACAAATACAGAATACCTAAAAATATCTTTTTTAGTATTCATGTGACTAGAATATGAGAACAGCAACACACAGCTCAGTGATTTTAATGATGATGATGATGAGGATTTTAAATTAAATTTTTTTTTTTTGTGGAATCATCCCTCAAAATCAATACGATAATAATATGATAATTGCTTTTACTTCTGCTGCTTACTGCATTTTTTCCCAGCTGCTCTACTCAGGTCTTTTCTCATGCATTCACCTGTTTCCTGTTTCTGCTATCGTTACAAAAAAACAGCAAGTGCCAGTGGGTCACTCAAATCTAAAGCTGTACCTAACACTGCAGGGGGGTTTCCATAATTCACTGTGATTCATTACCTTATACAGCAGCCAAGAAGCTATGCAGAATCTCCTGGTCGTCAGTGTTTACATTGTTCATATTAAAAAAGAATTCGCTGGTAGAGAATGCCAGTTTATTAGTGGTTTTGGGGGGTTTCAATTATTCAAAACTGTTTCCAGTGCAAAGATTTGAAAGGTTATTTAGTAATGTTATCTTTCTTCTGTACTGCAGTTTACTGTGTATGTCAGATATATGTAGGATAACATAAATGTCCTCACAGCTGATTCTGAATATAGTGTTTTCATCACTGTCTAGTGTGACATCACCAGTGCTACCAGTTCGGTATTAGGCATCACTGTTTACTGTGGCCTCTGTGCTACTGTGCTGCTTCTTTCCAAATTATTGCCTGTGTTACTGGCAAAATCTTCTCCTGTGACGCCTTCAAACATGAACACACCGTCAGTTCTGTATTTATGATACTAATGCTTAGACTTACCACTTCTCACTGTGACAACAGACATTCAAGAAACTGCTGACAGGTGGCATTATTCTGATTTTGCTGCCTAATATCAGAAATATGGGGAAATCCTTAAAAAATGTTAATTTGCAGGCCATGTCCACAGTACTTTGTGAGAGTGTAAGGTTGGTTTTTGTTTTTTCCATTGATCTTTGTACAGAGCCTCATGTTAGTGGTGTGGAAGAATAGCTGTAAGAGTTTTTATAATTGAGTTTTTTGATTGCATAATATTCAGATAAAATGTCAGATATATCAATAAAAATGTAATGACTTTTATGTATGTGGACATGGCCTTATGTAGTGAGTTTCTCCATTCAGTATTTTCCTTCTTCAGTGTAAATTTATGAGTGGGTGTTTTTTTTTCTTTTCTTTTTTTTTGTGGACAAATAAAGATAAACACATCTACTTCAAAAATGCTGACTTTCTCTTTAATTTGTCAATTTAAAAAATATGCTGTACCAGTATATCATGTATTAAATGCTTCCATATACTGCTTTATCCATATACAAAACAAACTTACTTTTAAAATGTCAATGCAACAAAAACCAAGAAAACAATTACAAAAACACAGTTTATCCTTCTTAGATAGATTTTATTAGATGGGATATATTTGTTATTTTTCCTGAATAAATGGTCACTATAGAAAATTTGTGTCTCACTATTGAAATTTAGACTTAAATGTTCACAAATGTACTTAGTTTTCTCCAGGCCCAGATCATCTGTGGACTGTGTTTGAAACACAATGGCCTCCTGCAGGCTAAGCTGGCTGCAGACAAGGTAACACACACATATGCGCTCACACACATGCACACATATCAAGCCCAGTCAACAGTCTTCCCCTCCACAGGAAGAAAAGAGAGAGGGATAAAGGAGGGAGGGAAGGGAGTACACAGCAGCTAATCCTGCAGGCTCACTCTTCTGTTTATCTGTCAGAAGAAGGGGGGGAGAGTTTGTAGAAAGGGGGGCAACCAACGAGGCCTCCTGATCTGTCTTTTGATATTTTAAAGAGGTCTGTTCTCTCCTCCCCAACATTCTGCTGGAGAGGCGGAGAGGAGAGATAGAAAGACACTACAGACAGCAGCAGAGAGGGAAAGGCAAAGGCTGGAAAAAGACAAAAAGGCAGAGGAGGAGGAGGAAAACGAGAAATGGGACAAGATACGCTGAATGGCAGGGAGCAAAGGCAGATTGAAACAGCTGGAAATGAGGTGAAACTAGATCGAAACAGCAGGGAAAAGCTTCGGCCTTGAAAGAAAAGGGAAGTTGACTGAGAGACTGAGATTGACCGGCCAAGTGAGTGATCGAACAGAGAAAAAGAGCGCGACAGAGTGCTCCCAGCTCGACACAAGGGCCCCATTAACTTGACCACTTGCCCTTTGCACACAAAGGCAGGGCCAGCCCACTGCCCCTCCCACCCAATTATCCACGATTAGGCTCAGTGCACTGTGTCAAGATGGAGAGGGAAGGAAAAGAAGAGAGGGGAGAAATGCGAGCACAGGGAGGAGGAAGAAGGGGACAGAAAGAGCAAAGGAAAGAGAGCAAGGACTTAAAGGGGGAATGATGACAGGAAACAAAATTGTCATTAACAATGAATGCATTCGAACATTTTATTGAGCACCCTTCATGCAAAGGAGTCTTGTAGCCGTCAAGAGTTCAGCACACATTGTCTCCTGAAAATTTTAACCACTTTGATTTATAGCTTTCTGTGTTTTTTCTGTTTGCATGGTTCTTTATGTTTTATGTCTGTGTAGGTTCTCAGTCATCTGGGTCATAGTAATCTGAGAAGCTTGGAAAGAAAAGTGACTGGACTGTGACTTTAAGTTTGTTGAAGACATTTCACCTCTCATCTGATAAGGCTCTGAATTGAAGAACTGAAGAAGCTTCTCGGATGAGAGGTCAAACGTCTTCAAGAGACTTAAAGCAGTCCATGCTCCTTAGTATATATGTTGCATATGTTTTATCTCAAAAGCACTGAGATGTTTTTTTCTTGGGTTTTTGATGGTTGTTATTTTCCCTAGAATCAACGATATCATTAAAATAATCCCTTTAAAAATGCATATGCTTGAAGATATTGTTCCCTAGACATTAAATAACAAAGAGCAATGAGAGCATTCATTTGAAGCTGTGTTTCTGATCTTGTGACCAGTGGATGGCTAATATTCACTCTTGTTCCCTCTGTTTTGGTTTCTAGCAACTCTCTCTTATGCTTCCCATGTTTTCACTCACTAATATATTTTTTGTTTGGTACTGGCCAGGAAGTATACAAAGGGTTTTAGCTGCCCTCAGGTACTTTCACACTAATATTTTTATGTGCTACATTTACACCCCTACTCCACTGCTCTTGGAGCCCTAAAATTGAGACTTCTGAGACAATTTTACTTTAAAAACTGTGGGATTGTGTTTTAATATGGTAGCTAAAGATGGTATTACAAATTTTATAATTTAAATTTTGTTTCGTCCTACTTGTGAGTACTCCTTTCCCAGTGCTATAGCTTACACTAAACAATGATAAACCCCGTGCTACACATATATATATATGTGTGCGTGTGTGTGTGTATGATGCCACCACCTACAATCTGTGTTATGCTTCACATAATTGTGGGTAATACTGCAGGTCTTAATCTTAACCAATCACTGTCTTTCACCCATAGTATGCATTTTATTTTTAGTTAGTTTTATTGTTTTGTATTTATTTTTTTGCAAGCAGCCCGCCCTCTGAGCACAAACATGCTCAACATATCGTACATTGTCATTTTTAAGCACAATTTCACACTTGTATTAGTTTGGTTGTACCCTCAGTAAACTAAAGCAGTTTGAAGGGTATTTAACCCAAACAATGAGCCGAAAAATGCTTAAAAGCTCAGTGAAGCTTTACCCAGCAGAGATGGGTAATAATTCACATCACACATTAACAGTTTTTTAATCCACTCTTAGTAAAATGGCGAAACTAGAAATGGCTACTTTATATGAAGTACGTTAAGCCGCCTTCAACTCTGTGTGTGTGTGTGTGTGT
>NW_024582407.1:1444499-1445609 GCF_018398535.1 Haplochromis burtoni | reverse complement strand
TGTGTGTGTGTGTGTGTGTGTGTGTGTGTGTGTGTGTGTGTGTGTGTGTGTGTACAGTGTTTTTGTCTCATGTGCTTTGTTCAAACTAGCTAGCATCTTTGGGGCCCTGGGTTGGTTGCCATTGCAGAATGCCACACATGCTGGAGTCCTGTATCATTACAATAAATTTTTCCACTTTTCCATTTTCACTAAGACGTTTTCCGTGCCCCAATTACTGAACAGTTTCCCAAAATTTCTTAAAACATACTAATTTTTGTTTTTTAAGTACAAGGTCAAAAATATGTATTTAATGTGGGATAAATGGATTGACTGTTTTGTTCAGCCTTTGTGTTTTATTCAATTTACCTTCATTTTACGACACTCCCAATTTCCATTCCATTGTTTTGTGTTTATGGGGGGGATTAGTAGTGCACAAACAATTTAAAGGAACCTCTTATTCATGACCTGCAGAACATGCACTAGAATACATTTACATGTTTTGTCTTATACACTAAAACCACTCTTTACAAAAATGTATTTGTTATATTATGCGATTAAAAATAATTACTATAGATGCGTAGATCCTATAAAAGAATGTATACAGATGTAAATGTGTATAAATAGAATAAATATGTGTTTGTGGTTAATATATTTAGAAATGTCAAATAATACCAGTCCATCCACCTGCAGTAGATACTCTATGGCTGTTTGGTCATAAGCCAACCAAATGTTGTAATAAAGGAACAAAGAACATATGTGATGTAGGATGTCAGCTAAACTTTTACTTTTTCAAAATTAACACAATTTTGACCTTGACAGCTATCTACCATTTCGACATCATGCGGACCTGTAATGAACTGAAAATTTCACGCTGGATAAACTTGAATTCATCACTGATTTAAAATAGGCTGACGTGAAGTGTTTGTAGTTGCCTGAAATTTTATAGGTCATAATTGGCTAGACTTTATTTTAGGCTGGAAAGCAACACTCGTAGGATATTTGGCTCAAGTATTTAAATACAGATGCTGCCGTTGGGGTAGTGTCTTACACTCCTGTATGAGAGTGTACAGTGTGTGAGTTTCACAACCCAAGATGTTTACAAGACCACTGCTCACTTACTTTTGTACCCCC
>NW_024582407.1:1435170-1444479 GCF_018398535.1 Haplochromis burtoni | reverse complement strand
CACACACACCACCACACACACACACACACACACACACACACCAACCACCCCCACCCCCACCTCACCACTCTGTCCATCGGTCAAAATCTCTCAAAACCTTTCAAGCCTTTTCCCTCTCTCCTCCTCCTCAAGGCAATTTAAGGAGGGCTTTTTAAATGATCCACTCATTATCGGTAGTGGAGTCACTTTGGTTTTTCAGCTTTGTCTGCTTGCCTTCCTGCTTCCTATCCTCACTCTCTCCTCTTTGCCTCTCACTGTTTTTTAAGGGTCTTTTTCTGCTTGCGCCCCTACCCACCCTCACAGCCTCCCACTCCTCCCTCCAGAATGGCTTTTTGGTCCGTTTGTTTGTGCTCATGAAGTGGAATGCAGCAAAGTCCCTGAGAGCATTTTTTTTTTTTTAATTTAGAAAGCCATCGAGTATGAGTTGACGTGGCTGAGTGGGAGCTTCCCCACCTCTCACAAGTGCACAGAAACACACTTTTACAGCCCTATACACACACCTGATGCTGGCCTTGACGACAATAATGTTTTTCATTACAGGAGAAGGAACTGAGAAGCATGTGGAGGTGGAATTCTGTGGTATTAATGTAGTCACCTGGAGCAGAGTGGAATAGGATGTGTGGTTTTGTGTACTTTGTGCATCATTTAAACAAAAACAAAACAAGTTTTGCTGCTTCATGATGCGTTTAACACAAGTATACACGCAACATTAAGTGTAAGTGCAATTCCCATTTGTTCTTTAGAAGGTTTGCCTAGCTCGGTAGGCGGCTTGTTGTTATCCTCAGTTACCTGTTCAGGCTTTCCATCTTTAATACCCATTAAACCTCTCCATCTGGACATGCAGGAGGCTAAGTTCACTGACTGACTTATTATCTGACTGACTTGAGGGAGCTGAGGTCAATCCAGAGACTGGCAATGCATACACACACATTCAATTTCACACAGTACAGTGATGCTTACACATGAGCTTATAGCAATGGACTGCTAATTGAGTGGGCTGCACTGTTGACGAAAGCACTCAACTTATCGCTGATTAGGTCAGGCTGGGCGGAAGTGGGATACACTTAGACGGAAAGCAGAAAACAGGCTGCAGAACGTATAAGACGGCACGAGTGGTTTGTGTTGATTGAGAGTCCTTCCTATAAATGTTGACAGTCTCTTGTGGAAGTGTTTACCCTACTTTTAATGGGAGAGGGCCGACATTAGCCACCGTAGGAGCCATACTGAATTAACACCTGCCTCTATGCATAAAGGCAGCTTCTTTCTGAGCTATTGTCTGTCTGTGACTTCATCACTCATTTAATCAGCGAGGCCACAGTGCGTCTGTGGAAAAACAGCTTTGTCAGTGAGCATGTAAATCTTAGCATTTAATGGCTATTCAGTGAGGAATCCAGCTGTATTATTCGAGAAGGAAGATTTATATGAAAAAAAGTGTTTTACTCTTACACAACAATATAGTTTTGTATATTTGATAAAAAATAGTATAATTTACACTTAATTACTATTGTAAAAACAAAACAAAAGGCCAATTTCCTGTGTTGAACACTGGACCACAACTGACTTCCAGAGAAGGTGGGTCACTGCTAGATTATATTTTAGCTGTAAATGCATATATTGTATTTTAAAGAGCAAAAAAGTGTAGTTTATTTAAATGCTCCTTGACTACACACCTTTAGTAAAATGCCCAGCATAAACATGTTTACAGCCTGGTTTAAAGAAAATCCTTCCAGTCTTTCTCCTTGATGACAACTATAAGTTGCACTTTTTTTTAACCTAATGAACTGGCTTTTCTTGTGTTACTGACCACTTAAAGCGCTATAGAATAGCAACCACAAATAACCATACATGCAATACATGCATACTGTGGTGTGCTCTCAACACTTTTTCTTCCCCAGCCAGGAAGCTGGAGTACCCAGAGAGAACTACGTGTAGCCAGTGCCACTGCACCATTGCAGAATTAATATGGCCTCTCTCAGCTCCAAAAAGTAGGATTGCAGTGGCCAAAATGCTAAAATCAACATTTCAAAACTTGACTTGCCAAACCAAGTTGGTTGGTGTTGCTATTCTATGTCCATCTTTTATATAGCTTTACCTTCTAGGGAGTAATAGCAAAACTGAGTCATTGTGTTTAGGATTGCATTGTGCATTTTCTTTCCTCATCCGCCTGTGGTTCTCAAAAAAAAAAAAGTTGTGGAAGTTTTAAGTGATTAAGTTTAATTTCAGTGACTTTCCCCCCCAGTTTTAATATGAATGTCACCAAGCTATCCACCTGTCATACTGTCTTTAGATCATCCAGCATAGTCATCTGACAGTCAGCCTCTTCACCTTGTTGTTTCCATCTATCCATCATTTTTTTCTCCCCCTCTCTCTTGCCCACCCACCTATCCTCTTTGGCCTATGTGCCTGTGGTCGCCAGGGAAACGGTTCTAACCTGCCGACCCATGTTCCCGTGGGCCATGGGGCCATTAGGGGCCAGTCAACGAGCCTCTCTTCCTGCCACAAGTGGTGCTGGCGGGATGGAGAGGGCCCTCGTCTCTGCTTTGAAGGTCAATGAGGCCGCAGCCCGGCACTCTGCCATTGACTCTTAGGCCCCCCACCTCACAAACCAGCACTGCAAAATTCAGCTTAAAACGAAGGTCCAATTCAACCACACAGATATAATCATTGTTAGAAGCCCCAGGTATGAGGGCATATCCTGGCCATAACAGCAAAATTGCTGTTACACTTTTGCCCCATACAGATAGATCATCCTTAAAATAATCCTTTTTTGTAACTACATGCAGTCTGACAAATCTACTTTGAAAAACTTAATATAGCTTAAAATAACCTTATTGTAAACATGTATTCTCTAAAAGACATCACTATTAACTCTGAATTAGGTTTAAATGCTGCTTCCTTTACTAATTTTATTTGAATTCCCCTTGCACACATGAAAGCATACCCATTTGCGCTATTTTAGAACAATGAGGTAATAATTGGGAATCTCAGGAAAAGATGATGTGGAGAAGAAAAAAACGATTGTGATTCTCTTCCATACCAGTAAATGAATCAGTAAACAGAAAATTAGATTAAGCATTTGACAGAATGCAAAACCGCAGTTTAATCAGTCACTTTTCCCACAGTCAGGGTGGCATGCACCTGTTCCAAACAATTTTCTGGTCATTCTGTTTGGGGGAGGTAAATACTCCAGTAGCCCTCTTGTCTGCCTCCTTAGGGGGAAATGTACATAGATTATTTCTACACTAATCCTTCTGCGACAAAAAGGCATTTTGCTTCAATACGGCAATTGGGTAAGGGTTTCAACAGATACACTCTTACAAACACACACACGCATTTCCCGTCCATATGTGCACAAGGACATTGGTGCAATTAACCTTTAGCTGATTCAGTCCTAGTACTCTGTTTGATTGAATAGAGCTGGAGTGTTCCCTAAGCCATAACCACAACCTCCTGTGAGTGATTGAGAGAATGTGTGTGTGTGTGTGTGTGTGTGTGTGTGTGTGTGTGTGTGTGTGTGTGTCAGTGAGAGAGAGAAACAGAGAGAGGATGAGCATTTCTTAAATGCTGAATTTTGTTCTTTAGGTAATAAAGAGTAAAATAAAAGTAGGGTAGGTGGTCCCTGTCAAAGTTCTTATCTTATAAATTCCAGTGCGGTCCTGCCTATAAATGTTTGTGAAAAAAGAGTGTGTTTGTGTATGTGTCTGTGCTCTTGTCCCTGAAACACTATAAGTGCAGCCACTTCTCCAGCCAATGAGTTTAGACTCTAAGTGTCATTGTTATGGCCTGGGTTTATCCTGCAGAGGGAGAATCCTCTGTTTCAGCTTGAGTCTAGCCTGTGGCCCTGGCACACTGTCATCTGTCAAGAGACTACTAGCCTCAAGTTCTCTCTTTGTTATTGGCTTCAATGGATTGAGCTAAGTATGTACTAAAAATATTGGAACCCCCCAAAATATTGGCAAAATTCAAAGGAGTCAGCTTACTGTTGCCCTGCATGTGTATATACATATATTATGTTCCTCTTTTTATGCATTTTATTGTCTTGCTTTGTGTACATGCATGTGTCATATTGCATCTATGATTACCTGTGCAACAGTTAACTTAGTATTAAGCCCAGTCTCACCAGGATCTAAGCCATGTAATACTGCCATTTGCCTGTAGAGCAGTTTGTGCCCTTTGGTGCCAGCTGATTGAAACAAGTGCCCAGCTGCTGAGACAAAAACTGAGCACTTTACTTGTTGCAGTTGCTGGCCTGATTCCCATGCAGCTTTGCTGTGCCTGCCAGTGAGCCTTGATAGGAAACAACAGTGCCAACATTTACCCACTTATGTCTTTGGAGAAATGATGCAGACGTAGAGCTCTTCAGTTTTTCTGAATCAGCCGAGACTGGATATAAGCTTTTCATATATCGATTAAAAACACCGCTAATCCAATTGTTTATTTGGCAATATAATAATCAGATACATGGATGTTGCTTTTACACATGCCATCTAAAAACTGTTGCAGACCGAGCATAACATCTACTCAATGGGAAGAGAATTCCCTGAGGACAGTGGCCTCACTAACACAGACACATTGCAAAAGCTGCTCAGAAACAGTTTGAGGAACAGACCTTTGAACCAACTACCTTTAAAATTCCCAACACATCTGTGATGTACAACAGTTTTTATCTTTGGGGGTCACATTTCTACAGTACCCAAAGGTACTTCATCCAGCATCCCGGAGTCAGGCCTCATGAGTCACCCCCAGATGTGTTCGTACTCGTATCAGAGCTGTTTTGGTGGCATGAGCCAATAGCAGGCAGATCGTTTCATTGTTGTGCCTGACATGTTGATCAGAGAAGCTACATGTCAGGATTTACGTCACTTCATTATTATTATTCTTGATAGATAACCTTTTTAGAGTTGAACTGACATTTAATTGATCATGTATCAGTTTTTATTTCACATTTTGTTTTTACTTTAGTAACAAAAATGAACTCAATGAGTGGTCCCTCTTTAATCGTCGACTTGTTGTCTGGATTCAGCAGACAACAGTATAATATATAGTAGTGACTGGAGAACCCAGTACTATGTTAGCTAGAACAGCTATTTAAATCACGGCTAACAATGTAGTAATACTTCAAAAAAATTGCAGTAAAAGATTGTGTTTGCAGTCTTATTTCCATCTTGTGTCTCTACTTGTCCGTGTAATACTGTATGTTCAGACAACTTATCACCAAGAAGCTGATTTCAGTAAATTGAGCCTCAAATTAACATTATCTGTAGCTATGCAGTTTAATATTATGCTTTTTATACTGTTTAACATACTTGTGTCTCTAACAACTTAGTGATATTAATTGGTAGGTTTCCACGTCTCTGAGTATTTATGCATAAACATCAGCAATCTATTACTGTTTTGTGTTTGCTGGGTGTTGGGTAAATGGCCATGTTTATCCACCTCTTTACTTGTATTTTTATAGGTATATATAGTAACTGTTCTGAAACATCTGTGACCACATGTGTAGAAAGTGTGTCTGTGCACACGAGTGTTACTGTATAGCCCCGCGTCCCCTGCAGCGTACTCATGTTATAACATGGCTTCGCTAGCTTAGAGTCATGCAGCTTTCTGTTGTGTGCTGCTAACTCACACTGCTCTATTAATTAGCTGTTTGATGCTGTTAATTGGGCTCCCACTGCTGCACTAATTGATAACGCCATTGCCATTGACAACACGAAACACAAACACAGAGAAGTCTCTTGCCGACAACCTATTCAAGCTCCAGAGACTGAGAGTGGGTTGGGTAAAAAGCGGGAGGAAGTGAAGGATGAGCGTCAGAAGCAAAAGGCTTGAGAAGGAATGAAAAGAGAAACAAAAAGTGATGAGAAAGAGTAAGATGTTGGAGTTTTCATGTTTTACAATGCAATTTCCCAAAGTTATTCTACATACTGATTACTGTTTTGGTATTCACGACTTGTGGCTAACTCTCACAAACAACAGTCTGTGTTTAGGTTTCCATTGGATGAAAATGTAAATGCAATCTCATGTGTCAACACCTGGTAATAGCAATATCATCTTTCTATTGCTCTGTGATTTGCATAGCTTTACACCCCTCACCTCTCTAATGGCACTGTTCAGCTATTCATTGAAATGTCTGTTATCATATATAGCATGTGTTTTTACCTGTCACTATCTAAAACCTGAGATGCCGATGCTGAGCTTTGGAAGTCAAAACAATATTATATGAGCAATCACACTGTAAAATTCATTTTGAGAGGAGGAATTTTTATATCAGAATTTCACCAATTAGTATTTCACGCAGGTGCCGCTGAAAAGTGCTGTAATTGTCACTTTTTCAAGCAAAGGTCTCGTTCTTCAGAAGCTTTACCTTTATAGTTGAGGGCCCAAAGATTCGCCTTCAATTTTCACACTTTGAGATGGATCTCAACCACTAATTTATTTAACCTGTTTACTGAACTCGAGATGTATACAGAGCAGAGATAAAGGGGCTGTTATCGTCACCTTAGCCAGCCTCAATCAGGATGTCGGTCCTGATCAGAACTGAATAAATGGTTGCTCACACTTCCATTATCACCTGACTTTTTATCTAGTAGCCAAATTTGTTGAATATTCTTAGGTTTAAAAAACAAAAAAACTGCATGTCTCGACACTATTGGATGAATTCCCCTCAAGATGAGGATGAGTTGTATTATAATGGAAAGTCCAAAAACTGCAAAAGAACAAATTGTACAAAACAATGTTTTAATATATGTGCATTTAGCGTGCTAACAAAAACAGTGACTAGGGTGACCACTATGAATCTTATCTGGTAAATATCAGGATGTTTTCACTTAATTCAAATCAGAATGAAGTGTAGCTCTACAGAGCTGCAGGTATAGACTTAGCCTTCTTTGTCCTTTGTCCTTATGTTTTCTCCTTTTTTATCCTACTACAAGTGTGTGCATGGTTCCATAGTGAGTGCAGAACAGCCTTTTAATGGTGGCAGTAGTGACAAATTACAGACCAGACCAGGCTTAATACCACACACGTGCACGTGCACGCGCACGCGCACACATACACACAAACACACAAATCTTTGGACATCTGGACATGCACGTAACCCACCTTATGGTAGACAATGCAGCAAGCTCAACAGTACACGCACACAAACACAAGCACACAGTCTTTTGCTAAGGTTTTTTCATCCATTTTCTAAAGAAGAGTACTCTCACTCTTCAGCTGGTATATGGCCTTCCTACTCTCTTGCTATTATATGTCTTTCCATTAGAGGCAATTACGGCTCAGACTACACCGCTACCTCCAACATTCTCATACGGTTTTATCACTTTTGGTCAAAGAGCTTGCTTGTTCATGTCAAGTATGCATTGTACACGCCGGAAAACAAGTTATATGATACTTCGGTTAATAATGGCATCTAACTTAGTATTTTTTTTTTTTAAATGCAACGCTTCGTAACCTATATGCATTTAAAAGTAATGTATTTTTTAATTGTTGTCTAGTTTTTTTTAATTCAGCTTCACTATACCACATGCTTTGTTAAAATTAAACAAAGATAAAAGACTGAATTGATTTATTATGTGCATAAAGAAATGAATCATCATAAATCTATTAAATCTATTGAGAACAGCATGCATTCTTCTTGAACACTTACAAAGCCTTAGTCAAACACTTGCTGCCCTCAGTTTAGATCTGTGGACACCATACAGTAATAAACGTCTGTTAAAGTCCCATTGCTCCTGAGACACTCATAAACCAGCCAAAATGGCGTCTGACAACATAAAAGACAACTTCCTATATTTGGCCCCAGTGGCCAATAGTGGCCTGCTCTCATACATCAAACACAGCTCAATAGGAAATGTCCCTGCGGAGACAATAACAACCTTGGTGGCTTTGATTTAGCTGGAAACCCCACTGTACAAACACTGCACGCAAGGTTGTGTCCCGAGGCCAAAAGGTACCCAAATCTTCCTAAACCGGATAAAGGTTTTTATTATGTTCACTGTCCAACTTCAAACACTCCCTGAACTTCCTGCCAGCAAAAAGAACATGTTTCCTATGTCACCGGGCCATTGTGATTGTGTGCAAATGCAGTTTTTTTTTAATGAATTTGCATAGATTTGTATAGTATAGATTGGATAGAACTGTAACCTTTATATATGTATATTTGGCTGGCTCAAAAGGCAGATGGATGGATAGATAATGTATACACAACCTTGATTGTCATCTTTTAAAAAGCCACAAAACAAACCATACCTACGCAAAAATTTGGATTTAGTTGGATTTACTTGTATTATTGCATAGCCGTTTGTGCTGTGTATTATCCCTAAAAAACAGAAACCAAAAGCAGAATGTCTTCTACAGAGAACAGATTTGCATATCTGCCATGCCTCCTGACAGGCGGAGAAGTGCTATCCTGACAGGCCTAATGAACTAGCCGTTTAAGTGGTCAAATTATACACTCATCCCTTTTTATCCTCTGATATCCTGTCTTTGTACAGGTGACGGAAAGGCAACTTTCCCCATTCACAACCCTTTAGAAAAACCTACCTCTCCTAATCCCTACTCCCCTCTCTCTCTCACTCTCTCTCTCTTGCTCTCATTCTCACTCCATCTCTCTACCCTCTATTCCATGACATTGGCGGAAAGTGCAAGCATTCATAGAATCGTAGAGAGAGAGAGAGCGGCAGAAGGGAAAAGGCAGTGCTCTGAGGCCCTTTGTGGAAAGAAATCATGTCGGAAAATAGAGCTAGGGCAAGAGAGAGAGTAAACGAGGCAGTGAGAGAGAGAGAGGCTGTCACAGACCTCAATGGCAGCATTATGTAAATGGCTGACATCCCCTGATGTAAAGCTGAATAGAGACACATTAATGTCTTGTGTATATTTAAAAAGCCTGGGCCCAACTCCTCAGGATTGCGAGCGGCAGATCCCGTAATCATGTTGACGAAGTAATGGCAGAGAATTAGTTGTCCATTAAAAGTGTATTATGCACCACGCTGGCACATGAAATTACTCTCAAATAGTGGAATGGCTGAGGGGGAGTGACGAGGGAGAGCAAGATAGAGATGGAGGGGAGTGGGAGGAGGACGTTGATGGATAGTTTATGCATGTGTATATGCATGCTCAGGGGTGTGCACGGGCATTCATGTGTGCCTGTGTGTATGAATTCCCCTGCTCTGACTTGGGGAGGCAGGTGATTGACATCTTTAGACTTTGAGAAATCAAAGCAGTGTGAGTGTGTGTGGATGGGCGCACAGCGGGACCTGAAAGATTCTAATGAGGTTATAGAGGGCTGGGTGTCACACACACACACAC
>NW_024582407.1:1430521-1435138 GCF_018398535.1 Haplochromis burtoni | reverse complement strand
CACACACACACACACACACACACATTTACATGTGCACAACAACACTCTTTCCTCCACACACAAGTATACATGGGTGACAAGTTAAAAGTATGAGGGAAAAGCTTGTAATGGGATAATAAGATGGAGAAAAGAGGGGGGGGGGGAATCTTCCAAATTAGTGAATAGATGAAGGCTTATTCTTTACCCCCTTGGCTTTTGTTGTTCTCTTGCACCGCATGAACCACAGCTGACGTTAATGTAGTACTTGATATGAAGAAGAAACATTTTTGTGATACAAAAAGTGGCCTCCTAAGTGGCACTCATAAAAGGAAAAATCTTGCTGTACATGCAGGTGGTGTCAGTTATCTCTTCTCAGTCGTCTTTGAGCGACAGTCTTTAGAGTCTGCTGTCATCTTTGTCAGATTGCAGTGTCCCTTTGTCAGGCCTCATGTGTGGTATTTGCAGACCGCAATGTGAGAAACTCCAGAAGTTAGTGATTCTTGAAAAACAGCTTCCAACACAAATTCCCCCTACATTTGTTACACTTGTCAAATAACACGAATATCACTTTTCTGTGAGCTCTTTCCCTGCAGCCTTATTCAAAGAGCTCATGTCACATGCACCGAGGTTTGAGTTTTTTAGATGCCAGCCAAATACAGTGAAGTTAAAATAAACATCTAAGTGATGGTTTGCCGTCCCACCTCCCACCCTCCTCCCATCTTTCTTTTTTCCTCCATTCTTCTCTCATGTCTGAGGCGATAGAAATGTAATTCAGATGTCAAAACGCCCCATCTCGCTCTCTCCCGCTCGCCCTCTCCCCCATCTCTCTGTCTTTCTCTGTCCTTTTCTAGTCCGTCGTTCCTATTGTTCTTCTGGCTGCTCCTTTATCGAGCGAGACATCGCCGAGAGGGGGAAGAAAAGAAAAAGATGACATGCTTTCTCAGCCCGTTGCAGCGCGTCCCCGGCAAGAGTGGCTTGTCATTTGAGCGATAGAGGAGTGACAGCTTCAACTGTAGAGGGAACACCCCTGCGCCATAATGGGACTGACTGGGCTGCCACAGACCTGTCTGTCTGCCTGTCAGTCAAACCTGTCCATCAGCTCTCTGTGACACAAACCTGTCTTTCCATCTGCACTGTACCACTGTTTGGCCTTTTGTCTGTCTTGCAGCCTATAGGGAAGTGTACAATCTGTGCCATTTTTTTCAGTCTGTTTTATTTACTTGATTGCATATTTCACAGATCGATCTACATGTGGCCCCTGTTCTTTTTCTGAGTCATTTACTCTCTGAACCTGCACTTACCCAGTATTTCTCCCTATGACATCCTACCTTTCCATCCACTACAGTATGTATCGGACCATCTAGCAACCCAGTCAGCTGTCGAATTACACATTTGACAGTCATTTGATTGCTATGACATTTCAGTATAGTTTATCCTGCTCTTTCCATAGCACCCTACTGTACATGATATATACAGTAGAACAATAAGATGCAGATGCCCTCCTCCTGTTCTCGAAAAGTGCACTTTTCTCACACCTGTAAATGCAGTTGCTGGAAGTCCACTGACTGGCTTTGGACTTCAAATGGTATGAAATATAGATGATAGGCTGCTTTCATACTGATTTGATCACATCAGATGGTACAAGGACATCTTTAGCTTTTTTATTGCTTTACTTTAAAGCTTGCCATCATTTGACATTTTTTTTGACATTTTCTTATGGAATTACAGTTGAAAAAGGTAAAAAAATGATGAATTTGTAACATTTGACACCTGCCAAATAATTGTACAGATATAATGTTATGTCTGTCTGACACAATGAAAAGGTGAAGCATCTCCCAAGAAACATTCGTATGCCTTCACCCCCCCCCCGTATTGAAATGAACACATGAACACATCTGTTCACTACCCCCTAAGCCGTTCTACTATTTTGAGTAATTTCATGAAAAAAGATTTAAATTATTTTGTCAGATAATCAAAATGTGCACAACTAAACACGAAGCACACCCAGCGCTTCATTATCAATATAAATTTTACCTTTTTTAAAAGGTGGGTTCCAGTCAAGTACACCCTAATTTCAAACCCAATTTTTTTTTCTCATCTCCTTTCCTCGCTGCGAGTCTAAAACCGACAATAGCCATCTGAGCCCCTCCAAGGGAGGCCACTGGGGCACAAAAGCACAACGGAAATGAGGGATAACTTCTAGGAAATCTGGCCTCTCCTCTTTATTACCTCCCTCTTTCCTCCCCTCTAGTATATTTCTCCTTGTTTCTCTCTACCTACCTTTTGGAACTAAGTGATAACTTTTGGAGCACATTAGCCACTCCTGTCCTACTCCTATAGCACTCACCTTTATGTCTTTTCCCCCTTTTTTACGCAACATTCTTTTTGTCTTAGTCTCTATCTGTTTCTATCCTTCTTTTTCTCCATGTAGGCTAATTTGAGGGGAGGTTTTTGTCCCTCAGACGCATTCAGACCTTGTGGTTTCTCAGCCATGGGTAACATGGGTTTACTAAGTCATAGTTAAAAGACCTTTTCTGTAAATGTGTGAGTATGTGTGTTTCTGAGGGGTTACAAGTGAGAGGAAGGGGGTCAGGAAAAGGAACAGAACTTTCTCTTTTGTGTTGTTTTGTGTTGCTCAGAGGAAGAGCACAACAAAAAGGGGAGAACCCAAATTATTTGTCTGCCCTCCCCTCCTTCCGTCCCCCACCTCCACCCTCCTTGTTCACGCACTTACTTATAAGACCCTGCTGAATGGGCAAAAATAGCCTCGAGGGTGAAGAGAGCCACACAGACAGATGGACCACAGTGAGGAGATGTTTGTCCAACAGAGAAGGAGAAAGAGCTGGAGAAAGAAATGGGGAGTCAGGACCACCAGAGTGTCACCCTCGCTCTGTCTCCCCTCTCTTCCCCTTCCTCTTCTTTGGCAGTAGGTCACCATTCAGTCCAGTGTGATGACAATGATGTCCAGTGTGTAGTCTGGAGAAAAGAAGTCAGTGTCTCAGGGACAGCTTGACTGCTTCGCATTAACTACAGTGTGTGTGTGCATGAGTGTGTGCAGGGCTGAAGGGGTTAGAGTGCATAAAAAGGTGACATTAAGGAAGTCGCTTAGAATGACTTAAATGTCTCTAAAATTGCAAAAATCTGGACAATATGAACATGTTAAAAATTCTATAGTCTGACAAAGTGAAGCTGTTGGGTTTCTCAAGAATGAAAAAATGTATTACACATTTTCCTTCCCGTTTTCAAGTCTTTCTTTTGAATTTCTATTTTGAGGCAGAACTGTCGAACACAAAGTAAAACAACTTAATAAACGTGTTTGTTTTAAGGTAGTTCCTTTCATTCATTTCAATGTCTGTACTTTTTCTTAATTTGAGACAATGTGAACAATGGAAAAATTACTCTTTCGTGTAATTTTCTTCCCACTCAGGCTTTTCATTTTGACTAACTGAGAATCTTCTCAGAATTGTTTTAATTTATGTGTGTTGTTTGCTTGTTTGTGTGTGTGTTTGTGTGTGTGTGTTATTTTCTGTGCTATGTTTGTTACAGACCGTGACTTACTTTAACATTTTAACCTAAATCATAAGTAAGTTAACTGAAAAGGTGAAGCAGTTATGTCTATTTGGGTATTTTAAACCAAAGACCACTTTGGGATAAAAAAAAAAAATAGTTGCTGTCTCTTTTGCTTAATGCCTATTCCTGTTTTGGAGACTGACTGCTTCGCTGACTCTCAGCTACAATGGCTGGCTTCCTACCTAACTTTATACAATACTAGTTTGCAAAAACAAAATAAAGCCACCTGGGCTACATAAAAAATGGATTGGAATATTGCAATGTTTCCATTCAGATTACATTTTCAATATATACTCGTGCACATGTAACAGCAGCTTGATATTGGCACTTACAGCAGTTTGTTAAGGTCAGTGAAAGATTACGGTCTCTTACCAAACTCTTACCAAAGCAACAATCTTTATATGTAAATTAAGCACCTTGAAACACATAATTTAAGAACACATTTGAATCACATTTTGACAGTAAATTTCCTACCATAAAATCATTGGTAGGATAAAAATGTATTTTTTGCAACAGACTAACTTAATGGAGGCAATATTCTTTTTAAAAAAAAAACAAAGAAAAAACAGCCCCCCCCCAAGAAAAAGCAAAACAAAAGCTGGCCTTCATCGAAGATGGGAAATAATAATTATATAATTAGGAAGAATGTCAATACAAGGCATCAACAGTTTGATCTGTGGTTTTAAATAACCTATATTTTGAATAAAAAAGAAAAAAGTTTTTGCTTTACTTAATTTCCACATTTTTCTTTTACACTCCTAAAAAAAAGTGTTCATTTCAGTAAAAGTTGTTTCATTTTTTGGCACATCAGTGTGTCAATATAAGGCCTACACATTTCAGGTTATTTTTAACACAGCTACTATGTCGACAGTATTAACACAACTTTTCTGTTAGATATTCAAACACAGCGATTATGTAAAAACTTCTTATAATGACACACTGATACATTACTGTGTTAAAAATGTCATATGGAATCACATGAAAACACTCATATATTTAAAATAAAAAAACAAAATTCTTCCAATATTTTTAACATACATACTTTTACTACATTTTATAATTTAAAAT
>NW_024582407.1:1356435-1430434 GCF_018398535.1 Haplochromis burtoni | reverse complement strand
TGTGTCTGGGATTTAAATAAGCTCGATCTTCCTTCCTTGCAGGGTCATTTATGTTGTTTTTTTCCAGCAATCCAACAAGTGTAAAAATTTGAATACGTGTGAGGAAATTCAACTAAATAGAATTTTGACACCAATACTGTTGCACTGGACAACCGACATCGGCCGGTCCATGACTGTTTTTGCACATCTAATGCTCCTCTGTCACTGACAGTTGTTAGGTGACAAATGCAACTGAGCTACAAATAGAGCAGTGAAGTCATTAAGAGCTGGAGAATTACCTGCTGGATCTGTTCCAGCCTCTACTACAACTTTGAGTCCAGAAATGTACACCTTATAAATCTGCTCCAGGAACCAGAGGACAGCCTGCAATTAGACAGGCCACACAAAGGTGCAAACCTTGAACAGCTGTTCAGCAGCACAGATAAGTCCTTCATCCCCACATGGAACAGCAACAATGACTGCATACTTCTGCATACTTCTGGGCAGTTCGGTATCTCCTGCAAATGATGCAAGATTGGCAGGCCTTCCCTAATGGTTCTCAAGCAAACACAAGGTACTTATTCTAGGCTGTATCACAAAAAGTTTGAAATACTATATTATGAAACCAGTGTGGTGAGATGACCACAAAGCAAAATCAAAAGAATGAATTGAGTGATACAACACTGCAGTGATTCCATCCTGCTCCTCATCCTGATGTCATCGGTGATGAACACAGGAAGTGTTTTGAAGTTTCATGCCTACATGAAAATAGATAACAAATTAGATAGCTGATCCTTACCTCAGTTATCCTGAACAATTTAACTGACTTATTTATTGCAATAAAACCCAAAAAGCAGTCCTCATCCATTTGTCTTCTATTTATGAAGGAAAGGGTCATGTTTAAAATCTTGTGATTAAATAAAATCTTATGATTTCTGTGACATTTGTTCAGTGTATTAAGAAGTTATTGGTGATCATAGCAAGAAGGAGTTAGTTAAGCGGTGTGGGATGCCCACGAATTGTGGACACTAATGATCAGATGCAGTTGCTGTGTGAGGCTGAACCATAGTAGGGTACCGTGGTATGGTGTAAGGCCAGAGAGCTGGAATAAGGCATCAGTCACTACAGTACAGTGCATTTAAAAATAAAAAACTCAAGCATAGTTTTAAGGCTATTTAAATTTACTTGCATTTCATTCGCTGTGTATCATTTGTAACAACTTATGATCCTTATCTCTCCACAAAATCGTCGACAGTAACCTTTAGATCCTTTACATTCTGGAAATAAGTCTGGGGTCATCATTTGGATCTGTGAGTTTGAGTGCATTCAGTTCACAGCCATGAGTACACACATGTTAAGCTACAGCAGTATGATAAACAAACTGAGGTTTATGTTACATTTATAATGTATGTTTAGCAAGGCAAGAACTATTAGCTAGCTGGGTAGGTAGGTCTTGAAGGTTATTAGTTAAAGCTAATGTTGCATTTAGCTCAGACTAACATAGCACTCACTGCCAAGTAAAGTTCTGTGCAAAAGTCTTCAGCACCCCTCAATGTTTTTATATTTTGCTCCCAAAGAGCAAGAATTTCTTGCAAATTTTAACGTAGTAGCAGTACTTCTAAAGGCTTTCTGAAGGCATTTAAAAATGTTCTTCAGCTTTACACTCATTTTCAGTCCAGTCCTTGAGCATTACTGTTTTCAGAGGAATTTTTGTTAAGACACTTAACGCTGACCTATGAATTGTTCAAGCATAAAAAAACACATCTAACTCAAAGGGATGTGTTGTGTCAAAACACAACAGACAACTTAGCAAAGAACCAAGTTTAAATTGTATCTTTAGAATTTGTTACAAGCAGCTTGTTGCAAAAATGCATAATTTGTTCCCATGTCTTTGGATCTATGAAAAATACCACATCCCACATGCAATGGCATCTGGAAAGTGTCTGATTGGCAATGGTTTTGATTTTCAGTTTGACAATGATCTAAAACACGCTGCCAATTCTGTAAAAGCATACCTGGATAGAAAACATACAGTGGCAAACTGGAGAACTATTCCTAAGAGGGTTTGGCCTGTCAAAGAGGGGTGGACATTGATTTTCAACCGCATCGTTAGAAATGTATAAGCTCTGTTTTTACCTTATGTTCTGTATTTCCATGTATATTTGCACATGGTTAGATGATTCACTACACATATGTCCCATTTTCCTGGCAAAAAATCTAAAGAAATGAGGGGTGGCTCAAGCCTTTTGTACAGTACTGTATTTGTAAAATTTCACTTCCTGCAGTTTTCATCTTAACAGCTGAAGTAAAAATCTGAATTCAACATTGAACTAAATCTCACCAAAATCTGCTTGTGTTACCCTCGAGCTGACCCCATCATTTTTCCTCCTCTTTCTCTTCACTTGTTTTCATTCTCCATGGCTTGTTTTCATTCTCTTCTTCTCAGAATAACATTGAGTTTGGCCACACGGTGTGTTAGGTGTACACTAGAGAGAGAGGGAAAGAGAGGCCTGTGTCCCATTAATCTGCCACATATGGTGGATCTGCAAATGACAGATCCTTAATGGTAAACATTGACGGATAGCGTTTGCTTGTTTCTATTGGTGAGCTGGATGGGTACACTTGTGATAAGTGCTCCATTGCCGAGGAGAGAGATGGTGTAAATGGGGCAGGAGAATACCACTAATAAAGCGCCCCCAGCCCCTACCCCCACCTCTGCTCCTCAAGCTAGACCTTTTGTCCCACCTGCTATTCTGTAGCTGCAAAATTAGGCTGCACCCCTCCTCTTTCTCATTCCTCCTTTCTTTATCCACCTCTTTTTCTTTTGGGTGAACGGCCATGTGAAGAGGTTCATTACCGCTGTGGCTGGCTCTACTCAGGTATGGCTGGGTCTGTTCCCACTATAGACCCATAGCTCTCTCTGTGTCTGGCCCCTCTGGCTCCCTGGAAAAGGGAAACATGGCACACAAAGGTCCTGTTAGCACTTCCTATGAAATCAGTAGTTTTCTCTAGAGGTACAACGCTCCAATTACCTAACACTCAGAAGATGCTATACCCCCCACACAACACAACTCAGGTCTTCAGGGTGTGTGTAGTGAGTGTCTTAGCCCTCACCATCATGGTATTCTTCAAGGAATGGCCCATGCTAGTTGGCTAATTAGCAGTGAAGACACTCTTTTCTTCCTCCCATCCTTGTGCTTTTCTGCTCCACCTCTTCTTGCTTCCTATGAGTGCATTTTATTATACATTCTTTCTCCAAGATGATGAACCCAGCTTCCTCTTATACTCCTGCCTTAACACTATACACTATACGCGCAGCTCATCTAGGCCTACTAAAATGCTCAGTGAGGACCCAAGAAGAGCCTTTCATGACAGGGCATACTACATGGAGATCAGGGGTCCTGGGTCCTTGGATGAATGGTTGTCCTTCTTGCTGATGCTCTCGCATCCTTGTTAGGGTGTATGTAGACTTTATTAATAGAAGACTTTCCTAACTAAGGATTGTGGAGGTTTGAATAACCCTTGTAAAACTGTAACACATTTTAAAAGCAACAAATAGGGTGGATGCGTAAAACTGCCTCGCTATTTTACATTACCACATGCAAACATCACTTTACATTCCAAAATGCGAAATTCATTCAGCATAAAATCCTTGACTGTTTGAAGGACAGCAAAACATGTCAATCTGTAACATTATGTAATAGTGGTGGTTTACCTACATACCAACAGTCACACTGTAATTTAATTTTGTAGTGAAGATCTTAAGCCAAACGCGACCCAGAGGCCAATACAGTTAGAACCTGGGTGGTCTCAAATATCACCATGAGAGTTAAGTGCAGTGAAAGCAGCGCATAAGTGAATCAGGAAGAAGGGATAAAAGTGTCTCCTCAGTACAATAAGACAGGTGTGGAGAGGAAAGAACTGCAGAGGTGGAGGAGGGGACAGAGGAGAAGAGGGAGATGAGAGGAAATGTGCATTTACTGACCACAGACGTGGACTTACGTTTCACTTTGCAAAAACATAGCAGCCCTCTTTTTTTTCCTTCCTTTCTCTTTATTTTGATGTTTTTGTTACTATTTTTTTTAAAAAAAGATATAAGACAGAATTTTAGATATTATTTAAAAGTTTGCCTTATATTTAAATAAAATGGCGAGATAAGGGAAATAGCATTGAATGTCACCTTAACAGCTGATTTTAGTACAACAAATTTAGCTAATAAAAGGAAATATTTATTTATATATAAATTTTATGTATATAATAGTAAACAGAGACAACAACAAAACTATAGGTATTATTACAGTATTATTACAGTAACATTACCGCTAATGGTGTTGGTGCAGATTCTCATCTTGATTCCTATCATATCAGTAGATGGGATTAATGGATTCCTGAGCTTGATGCTTGAATTAAAATACACTTCCCCCATGCAAGGTGTGGAGATAAACACATTCAAGTCTGGACCTTTGAACCAGCAACAACTCTGCCCATCTGCCACTCAGGTGTAGGAATTTTAAGCCAAGGGAACATTGATACCTCACTCACCACAACTGTAAGCAGCCTACAAACCAATGATCTGGTTTGCAGGTTGACCTTTGACCCAGAAAAATTACTTTCATTTCAAATAATTCAGCTATATATAGTTTATGCTGGTGATTGAGCTAAAATACTTAAGAAATCTGATTATGCTGTTGCATCCCTTTCATATATGTGAATTACAGTTTTATCTTATGCAATACATTTCAGTGTTTGTGTAGAGCACAGGCTCGAATGAAAGAGGAAAACACATTTGAATATTTTGAATGAACTGTCTTGGAATTGCAGTCCAATAGACTGGCTTTTACATGGAAACACAAATAATAAGAATACCAACAACAATAATAATTATAGTACTACTACTACTACTAATAATAATAATGGTATCATTTGTAAGAATTAAAAAATTAACATGTACGTTATTTAAAGTTTTCCCCCCTTTTTGTGTGTCATCTATTTTCTCCTGCAGTTAAATATGTACAAATGAGTTTCAGCTCCAGAATAAAAAGCGATTAAGGCAGAGAGGATTATTTTGAATGAGGTCAGTGTTGATGTGAATTAAAACAGCGTCTCCACTGGAGGCCTAGTCACTCAACCAGACAGTGCCGAGGAGGCTTATATTGGGAGAGGCGTTAAAATCCATTTTCTCATCTCTCTCTCTCCCTCTCTCTCCCTTCCCTGCACCACCTCTTCTCCATCTCCCTTCTCGTCTGAGAAAGCCGAGTACTGAAAGACAAGACGCATCATCATGCCATTAAATATTTAAGCAAAACACTGAAACTATATGAAAGATTAAGGGTGCATAAAAATAATTAAGGATTATCGCAATGAAAAATGCATGCTCGGTGTAACCTAGGAGTTCATGATATGAACAATACAATATTAATGATCTGGAGTGGAGGACTGTGCAGGCAATTCCGTAGCCTCATTAAAAGGAATGTGTTTGTGTCTGGCCTGGGCAAAGCTGCAAGCTACAGATACCAGATCAGCCCTCACTGTTTACAGGTCGACTAAACAAACAAAGGTAATGAATCCATACAGTGTAATAAGAGGTGTGCGTGCTTGTGTGTGCGTGCGTGTGGTGAGATAGGGATACTTTACCACGGGTCTTTCTTAATAAAACACACCGACATTAAACCATCTAGCAGGTTATGTGTAATGTAACATTTTCCTACTTGCACTTTTAGATTACGCTGAATTGAATGCTGCAAAATAAAATAAAAAAGGCAGTGCGACTGTGCCAAAGAAGGTCATTTTCAATGCAGGTCGAATACCGGGGATATATTCAGGACCACAGAAATTAGAAAGCACCAATACCTTAAATTACATTACCATGAACATACTCCGTTTCTTTCACTGAATTATAACAGAACAACCTCATATATCTTTTATGTCTGTGGCCCACTTTTGAGGCGAAGTGTGCTCATTTCTCGCGGGACATTGATATTTTAACAGTTTTAATTATTGGACGAGAGAGGCTGCGAGGCCGGTGCTGTGATGAGGTTTGAACACATCGTTGGTTTTTAACAATGTCAGCTCTTTGACACATTTTCAGGTCATTCTACGCTGAATGAAATACAAATGAAACCCATCGCCAATTGGAATAAGGTATCAATAATTGGAGGCACAGCGTAAAAGGCCGCGACCGGAGAATTTGGCTGATATGACCTCTCCTCAAGCTGAGGATTAGGGGCCAAACATAATAATGAGAAAGTCATTGTGTCAGCGGATTATGCAACTATCTTTAGGTGCCAGCACACACCCTATGTGATGGAGTGAAAATGTGTACGTTTAAATAAAAAATGTTAGAAAAATTAGCTCATGGTGCCTAAAGGGAAAATGCATCGTGCATATCCATAATAGCGCTCCCGGGAAAATATATTACTAAATCGCATTTTTTAAACATCTAGTGTCCCTTTCAAATGATTTTACCAGTTTCCCTCTCAAAATGTGACATTAAAACGCTTTACTAGTTTATAAATGACGATCATTTACTTGAAAATCCCCTAAACCAGTTGTAATCACAACCTATTATCCAACTGATTTAACTTTAAAGATAGAAAAATGATTTTTTTTAAACAAATGACGCACTGAGATTGATCTTTTTATACACTCTTGCGCGCATCTTGGCAGCGCTGTTGTCGGTGCCTTCTCACAGTGAGACGCTACCTCCATTAGTGCGGGTGACCGCACACTGCGACTCTGTGCGCGCCCCCCGCTCAAGCTGAAAGATTAGACGCAGATCCCGCCGCTATTATGAATTCAAATACATCCTCCCGTGATTGAAGGGAACCATTACAATAAGTCACGGGCGGCTGCTGATAATGGCACAAGGCAAGCACAGCCTTCAGCAGCATGACAGGATATTGAACGAAGGTGAAAAGTTAACAAAATTATCAAATAGCCAAGACCGTGTTCGCTCAGATGTCATCGGGCTGCGAAATAAAATAATAATACAAGAAAAAGCGGGTTTCTGCACAAATGCCAAAGCCTACAAGTCTAAATTATGCCCTGACATTCACTGGTAAAGAACAGAAGCAGCCTCCATTATTGTGCGTAACAGAGTAATAGACTTGTGCAGCTTTACATGTGGTAGTTATACCTACACGTTAGCCAGGGGCCTATACAGTACAAAGGCAACGTAATGACTGTGCTTGGTGATTGGGTCTCATGTTACAAACTAATTTTTAGTCCGTTCGCATTTATGCCCACAAACTCTTTGTCAGTGTGTTTTTATTTTTAACCACACGTCGAAATTAAAAGGGTGGCCTTGCAGTGACTGTCTATTCTCTCCGCAGCCAGACACAGAGGGGCAGCAGCAGCTCCCTAATCAACTCAACAGACTCCCTGCCTTGTATTGTTCCTCGGTGGCATAATTTTGCTCAGCAATTGTCAGAGTTAAGGCTAGCACATTGCAGCTACTTAAACGGAAGAGAAGGGAAAACCTAGCAAATAATACCAGCAACAATTAAATAATCGGGAAAGCTCACCATTTAGAAGTAACAGAGAGAATAAAAACACTGCGTGATAAGCGTTTACTGATTCTACTGTATACTTTACTTTTAGTACTAAAAAAAATGGTTGTCATTTTAGTGATTTGCCATTTTAAACAGGTGATGATAATGCACTTTATTTTCCACACAAATGCAAAAGTTAGAGGGTTTTTTTTCTTTAAAAAAATATTTATGCTAATGTGAGTGTGCGCCTCATGGAGTCGTTCTGCGGGGAGAAATGATAGTCGCATTAACCCTTCAACTCTTATTTCATGGCTGCCTCGTTAAGAAGCTTGTGGATTTAATTACCAGCGGTGGAGGCTGGGAAGGTACAAGGCCCCGTGTCGCCGTGTAATTGGAAGCATTTCTCTCTACACCCAACTTAACATTTTCCACCCATCTCTAATTGTCGAGTACAATTCGTGCTCATTAATAAGGAGAATTATGTAATTTTCAAAACAGGACTTTGGTGTAGATGATTGGGGGCGGTAGGGGGACTTGAAGCCACATTCACTACAAATACACTGCATGGCCTGTACTGCCGCATATAGGCAAAGCTATAATTAAAACCATCAATTTTAAAAGGCTGCTTTTGTGCATACATAGCATTAGTGTTTGTGCAACTCCATGTGGCTATACAGTCTGTACATACATACCATATTTTAGCTTGTGAAGTCAATTTCAAAATAGCTGCCTTTTAAAATCTATTGTGCACCAGCTAATCTCCAGAACATTAAGCTGTCCTAACAAATCAAAAGAAAAAAGAAAAAAACAAACACCTATTAACTCATGTACAGTTTGCTTTAAATGGTTAAAATGTGGCTTGTACTGAAACTGGGGACCATCCTTTTTCTTCATACAGGTAAATCAAGCCCTTACCTTCCTGATGTATACAAATTGTCTAAAATTGTCTACTGTCTAAGCTTTTAAAATGAAAGCTTCGAGCTATCAAGTTTCTTTTATTTTTTAAAGCAAATACAAAATGAATTGTTATTAGATGTTTTTAATACAGACGTGGTTTGAGGAATTCAGGAGTACGTTGAGAAGGCTGTAAAAAGTGCTAAAAATATTTGACCTTTCCTTAAGAGCCTCAGAATCTAAATTAGTTTGACTCTTGTAATAGACAAGATGTCTTTTCTGTGGCTACTGTATGGCTGTCGCGTCTTCATTAATTAACTCCACCTCCTCTGTCCTTATCAGTTCTCTTTTTATTCACTTCCCTGTTCTGTCTCCTCACTGCCCTCCACACATAGCGGCTAACAGAACTGTGTGGGGGTTTTTTTCAGTTTGCGCACATAGTCATATCTTCTCTCTCTCTTGTTTTAATCACCATTCAGTAGCCCCCGATGACTGTGTGAATGGCAACATTTAATAGGCCACACTTCATTTGCTCTTTTAAAATTGGCTCGCGTTGATGGCAAACAACAACGACAGGCCCCCGTCTGGAATAGAGAAATCACACACGGTGACAGTCGTGGCGAGGCGTGGGCTAAACCCTGTTGCAAATGAAGTCCTCAGCCACAAGACTCCATTAAAACGTTGCAATGTGATATCAATCTGGAACTTTATTATTGTCTGGCCCGCTTCCCCCACAGCAGCGCTGCCATCACTGTAGCCACCGCCATACTTCATTCTGCATTATCAGAAAACACAGTCATTAAAAAGCATTTGACCTTTTTGCAGCGAGTATTGAGAAATTACCTTTCCTATTTGCTTCTCCCCCCCTCCTCCTTCCCACCTTGCTCGGCGAATAAATCACTTCACAGCAAATTGTAATGCAACTCCTCCTTTGCTCTGAGTGGCGTTAGGTTCGCTTTGCCTCGACAGTGCCTGAGGAGATACAGCCGTAATTAAATGTTACATCTGCCAATTGTTTCACGGGGAAGATGAAGAGGGAGGGTTCGGCTGGAGAGCAGAGGAAGAGGGAATGGGGGAGGAAGCAGTGGAGGAAACAAGTAGAGATGACACAATGCTCCACTATGGACTGTTTGGAGAAGAGAGGAGAGGAAAGGAGAGTGTGGAGAAAAAACAGACAGACGGAAAAAGCTCTTGGCCTCACATTGAGCATCTCAGTGTCATCATTCCAGTCTATATTGATCTTATGTGCGTGTGTCTACGTATCCATGTGCGAGTGTGTGTGAACCAGACAGACAGATGGAGTATTAGAAGTGTAGCAGCGTATCCTAACACTTTGAAATCCTCTGCTCAGACAGCAGCTATCTCAGATATCTTGGCCTGACTGCCGTTCGCTGCCTCTCACTGACACCTGGAACCAATCTCCTTGCATAGCAGAAAACAACCCAAGTGCCAAGTGCCTTGTGCGTGTGATAATGAATACTTATTGTCTTATGATGCATCTCATCATACACCTCAGCATCTACCGACACACATTCGGGCTATGCACTCAAACCTGCTGCATGTGTATGTGCCCGGTGACACACACTAATGTAGCACACACAGAGCACCACCCCATGACTACAAAGTGAGCCTTTGTTTATCCCCCGGTGAAATGAAAACTACAACAGGAGTTGCTCTAGTTGTTACATATCACTCTGTGAGCAATTAGCAAACTGCACAGGTGATAGAAGGAAAAAAAACCAAACACCATTCCACATGACACCGCACGCCTATCTGTCCAATTTCTGGAAAGAGCAAGTGTGTGTATGTTTGAATATTTTACCTTCATTTTTGTATGAGATTGTTTGGGACATATCTAGCCTTTTTAGACAAAAGCATGAGAAGTGGCATAAAAGTAAATGGAGCGCTAGGGCCATTTAACCTATGGCCCCTTTAACTCATCTGTATTCGAAGGCTCAATTTGCCCACATTATACAAAAACACATTTTCTCTGTTACCTTTAGTGGTATCGGTCTGTGCAAAACAGTTGTGCTTTTCTTTGCCCTGGTTTTGAGATATCCGTCTCTGACATTTCTACTGTCACCCCAATACAATGGATGTGAATTGAATTTCCTTTGCGTTGTGCACTGCATTGAAAAATGGCATTTAGAGAATTCAGCGTTTTTTTTAGCAGAATCAGAGTCCCTTCCAGTTTTCTTGGGGATTATTCTTGTTTTTGGCAGGAGATAGCTTTAGTTAAAGCTCAGAGTAAGGTGTGTAGCTTATCTATGAGAAAGAGGACAGTGATTCTGTTGAGGGGTGTAAATATTTTGTAAATATTATATAATCCCATTTACTCCCTCAACATCTGGATGACTAAAACCCAAACTCTGTAGTTATATGCTATAATTTTTTGTAAACAATACAAATTTATTATGGTGTAACTGAACTAATAGTCTTCAGAAAGTACTTTTATTTTATTTTTTTAATTATAGTTTTTTTCAGCCACTTTTGTCAGGTGGCTTGCTGACAAAAGTGCTGCATATCAATACTTATCAATAATAAATACTTTAAAGAAATACAGTAAAATGTAGGCATTATAATACAATGTATCCCTAGGCTGTTACATTAATGTAAGCTGTGCCACAGTAGCAAATCTACAAGGGGATGAGGCATGGATAAATTGAGGGGTTGTATAGAAGAAACCCAGCCTTACGTGCCTTAGGGTAGAGATACATTTCCATAACAGCGATAAATTGGATTTAACGGCAAATCATAGGCAACAATGGTTGAGGACGCTAAGGGCTGTTGTCTGCCCCACCCTACAGCGAGGATCTACAAAGACGTCTCTGTGTGTCTGCAAGTGTGTGCCTTGTTGGCTAAGTGGCCTCGTCTCAGTCAAGGTATGAAATCGCTCTGACCGTAAGCACCTTCTCTTTCCAGCCGTGACCTGTTATCCATTTAGTTGAAGAGAGTCAGGGGAGTCCTTGTTTCTGCCCACAGGCGAATGCCAGCACAGGCACAATCCGAACAAACCCTGCCAGACAGACTTCAACAGGGAGTACCTACCTGTTACACCTGCTAGTCAGGTCTACAGGTGCCACCGAGGTATAGAAATACCAAGGCCTATAAGAGCCAGTGGGATGTGATCCAAAAGAATTTGCTTGCTAGGTGAAGTAGTTCTGAGTTTCTAGTGTAAGCAAATATAATTTCAGCTACACTAAATTTATCAGAAACTTTTTGAATAGATATTTAAATGTCATTTATTTTTTATGTTGCAAGTTTCTTGGCTGGCTATCCTCTTGATTTTAATACCAGTGACAAAAGCTGTTGTTCCTGAACGAGTTAAATTTAAAGCATTTACTTCAAAACAGCTACAAAATGAACAAAATATTTGCAAAAATAGTCACAACAGTCAGTTTGAGCAGAATGGACCTCATTTTAAAAAGCAAAGAACACAGAGGATGATATTGTCAAAGAGCAGCAGACAGAGAAATCAGCAAAATACACACTCACACTCACACACAAATACGCACACCTCCCACTGCTGGTGATAACAAACAGTGATTAGCATGTGAAAAACAACACAGACAGGGTGTAAGCAAGCAGATGCCTGTTTCCCTATTAGCCATGTTGATTAGCCTACTGTCTTAATATCTTTGTTTTGGTGGATGTGTTTCTCTCCCTCTCTTTCCCACTGTTCACGACACACCCAGGGCCACCCTGTAAAACCTAAACTTATCCTAAAGCCAATTCCTGCCTCTTTTAGCCAGAAAAACAAATACACAATCAAAAAACACTAAGCCAATTTCCTCCCTTGCCGAAGCTTATTCACAGAGACACTCACACACACACCTCCTCTAATTTCCTGGGGCCGTGGTACTGGCAGAGAGAGTGTTGTAGCGCCAACAGAGCTCTGTGTTTGGGGTAATTGCTCTCTCTGCGTTAGTATGGAAATCTGCGAATGTGTGACAGGGCCAGATAGCTTCCTCCAATGTTGTTCTGATCCTGCCTCTAGGCCCGCAGCCAAACTATTTTATCTCTTAATGCATTAGAGTGATCTTCCAATTAGCCCACGCTCATAATACTCCCCCATTCCTGGTGGCTGCCTGCTCTGGGCTGCAGAGAGACGTGGAGGGAAGCAGCGTGTATGTAAGTGCGTGTGCAAGTGTGCGTGTCCACGTAAATGTGTGTGTTCTGCGGCTTGATGGGATGGTGGCAGTGGAGGAGGTAAGGGGAGGTGGAGATGGTGGCGGTGGGCGGGGTTGGGGACAAGCAAAAGTGAAGTGGAGAGGATGCGGCGAACGTTCGTGTAAGTGTGTATGTGCATGCAGGCATACGAGAGGGGCGGGTGGGTAGTGGGTGGTGGTGTGGCGATAGTTCTGCTTGAGAGGTGAAATGAGGTGCTTATTGTGCACGGTGTGGGGGTTGCGCCGTTAGTCCGGGGCTCCTGTTGTAAAGTTTGCTGATAAGAGGAACCCGGCCCTTGAGCATCCATTCTCCTCGGTGTATTAGCGCTCCCTTATCAGGGGCCCAGATAAAAACCGGCATGCCATTTGCCTTCGGTGGAATTAAGCCCTCCTCCTCCTCATCCACCTCTTCCTCATCCACCCTCCTCCCCTTGTCTGCCTTGGCTAACCGGGCGGGCTGCGATTAACCTCGACACTGTCCAATATCCTCGGCAGACTCCCGCCTGCAGATTAGCTGCTATTAGTTATGACCAACTAAATTAACCAATGCCGCTTCCCTGAGAGAGAGTGAGAGAGGGAAAAGGGAGTCGGAATGAATATGAGGAGGTTCAATTGGAAAGAGAGGGACAAATGGGGAGACTTGTGGAAAGATGTTGAGAAGTGAGTGATAGAGAAAAAGAGGATAGAGAGGCCAAGTGCTCTAAGCGTTTTGTGTGTGTGTCCGTCTGTGTGTGTGTGCTGAAGACAGTTATTTTGCACCACACACTCTGGGACTATTGCAAACCATGCGCAAAGTGTTTGCACTGATGTCATGACATAGTGATGATATATGCACGTCAAACCAATATTGGCATTACCTGGACAGATTTTAAAAGAGAAAAGATTGTTGTTTAGAAAATAAGTTATTATTATTATTATTATTATTATTATTATTATTATTATTATTATTATTATTATTATTATTATTATTAATATTATAAAAAAAAAACAAAAAGCAAATTTGTTCCTGGAAAAACTTAACTTTTCTAATCATCACAGGTATTTTATGTAACCCTACACAATTTTGAGACATTTACTTAATGTAATAATGCTCGACTGCGTCTTAAATGAGAGAAATCAAACTGTCGTCTCAGTGGTTTGAGTCAATCATCAAAAAAACTTTGCCTTTAAGTGTCAGTTCATTTGAAATTACCATAAAGTGAAAAAACCCACAATTTTCTAACACAGCTAATGATCACAAACACTGTGGCTGACAAAATCTCTACAGTTTATGAGCATACAATTCTCACATTATTGTAGTTTCTATCAATGTATGAAAAATAACAGAAATGCAAAGTACATTTGCACTATTATTTGCAATCAATGTTACATAATAATTATTTTTAGTGGCATTTACCCTGTGAATTTATTGTAAATAAGATAAAGATAATTTTTGGGTTTTGGTTTATGTTGGTTCTTAGACCAGCTTGCACATAGAAGGTCACAAGAAACAGTGTGACTGGCACAAAAGGGCCTCGTCTTGTTTCAATGTGTGTGTTGACTTGGGAGATAGACAGAGTGGCTGGGGGGCATTCAGCGCACACACTGCCTTTCTGTTTGCATGGCTTGACCTCTTGCACACACATCCAAAGGACACACGCTCACAGTGTCACACCACACCCTGCTAAGCCTGCGCTAACAGTATTAAGCCATCACATCTGGGCTGTATTGACAGGAGATTCTGTGCCCAACGTCTCCCTGTAATTTCCCTCCAGTCCACTTCTTCCTCAACTGCCTTTTTTCTCCATGTTCAGGCATGATATTGGTATTAATGAAGGGGAAAGACACAGTGTATTTGCACAAACAACCTCACAGATCAAAAAATCAATACTCAGCAGGTTCATTCTTTCAAAGAGCTGACAACAGTAATAATTAAAGATATGTTTTGAATTCAACACAGTGTTTGCTTTTCACACCAACAGTTCAGCTGTGACAATTATTCTGTTAGACTTTTATTTTTTTCTGTCATTTATTTATTGTTTTTTTGTTTTATTTACAGAGTGAGGTCAATCACACAGGTAAGTAACGGTCCAAATAATTGTTTTCATCTATTTTGTTGCAAAATTTGAGTTTTAAGATAAATATTAAAGCATCTTTTCATTATAGACTTAGAATTTAAAACATTCAAAAACTTTAGAAACTATTCAAATAAATTGCAATTAAAAGCATACAGTACAGTACAATATTTATGTTTACATTTTGATTAAAAAGCACTTGCCCCATAATGCTCCCTGTGGTCTCACTGTGAAAAATACTTGAGCCACTTTGAAATGTGCTCCTCCAATAATGCAACCTGGTGTCTGACTGCCTAACATGCCTATGATGTGTTACGGGGAAACATATGTGAGCGCTTTGCACATGCTCTCCTGTTTGATGTTGCTGCGTCTGCTTCACAAGATTGCTGTGTGACAGTGTGTCTTCCCAAAGCTGTCTTCTCCTCTTCCTTTCTACTCAACTGTCACTCAGAAGCCTTGAGTATTGGATAATGTCATTGAAAATGGTCCCTGTAATTTTAATGGGGAACCAGTGGGCTTCAAAGGACAAGAGAACATGGCATGGTTGTTGCCCTCCGCCGTGTAAAACGACAATAGAAGTGCAAAGCTGGTAGCCCCCCGCTCCTGCTCCCATCACCACCTTCGTCCACAATGGAAAAAACCTGTTTATCTCTGCGTACAATTAAGAGTGTGAAATTAGAACATGCCGAATTAACTAAGAAACCCTGCTTTTGTTACAAAAGAAACAAAGCCTCCGGAGAGGAGAGAGAAAGAGAGAGAGGAGGGATGGAAGACAAAAAAAGGATTTTTTCAGTCATGAGAGAGCAAGACAGCTTGGCTCACTGATATCCCGAATAATCACATTTCCCTCAAATAAATCAGACTAGTTGGCATGTGGTGCAAATACATTCACTCGCAGACACATGCTGCAATGCATCGACAGACACAAACACATGCGCGCAGGTTTAAAACCATCCTCAAGAGTGTTACGTTTTCAATGACTTTGCACACTGACTTTTATTTTCACCATCCTGTGCCTCAGCACTTGTAAGACCAACCAAGGACACACACACACACACACGCACCCACGCACACACACACACACACACACACACACACACACACACACAGAAGGAGTGAGAGAAGCCTGAAGCTATATGACAACATGCCAACCCCACCCTGTGTACTTGTTCATTCACCCACTGTTTTGGCCCACTAACAGACCCCTGGCATGGACAGCCAGCTAGACCACCCTGACTGTCCTCCTCTCACCATCCCTCCATATTCTCCTTTCCTTAAGCCAGCAATCCACCAGTCAGGCTCAATGTGACTTTACTCACTGCCATAACGACTCCACACACTGCCCCACTTCCACCTTAAGAGAATGAGTAATCAACATACTGGTAGCCATTTGCAGACTGTCAGTCAAATCCAGGACTTCGCAATGCTATCAGTCCTCCTCCCGTCACCAAGCCCTCCTTTCCTTCCTTCCTCTCCTCTAATACCAATTTAAATCGTTCAACGTGCCTTTTCTCCTGCTGCCATTATTCAAAAAGATCATAATAGTTTTCCCTGTGCCCAAAGCACAAAAAATCAATTATTTCCCCACAAAGACTTGAAAGTACTTAGCGCGGGCCTGCGAGGGGAAAAGCTGTGGGTTATATCAAATTGAAACTGCACTCATTACACAGGCACACAATTAGTTACCTCTGGTCTGCCTGCCGCTCTTTAATTTCCGAAACGGCATATCTGTATTATAACAGAAACAAGCATGCAAATGCTATTGTTGGGGATTTAGAGAAATCAATAGGACGGCTGGCGAGAGGCGTTTGGTGGCGCTGTCACTCAAAATCTGCTGCCGGCGACTGATAAAGGTCTGAATTCAAATTAGCGCCAAAGCCGGCCAGTGACATCAGAAGTGACATCCGAAATAAAAGGGACAGCTTCATGATATATGTAATTATTCTCCTCGCATTTGCGCTACATTTTTTTTCTTCACTGTCTCTCCTCTTTTCTCATATCCCTCATTCTCTCATTCTCTCATTGTGTGTACTTGTGTAACTGTGTTTTGCATAAAGGGATTAGGAGTGTCTTAATGAGAAACTGTAATTGTTTTTTCAGCCCCACTCTATGGATATGTTCGCATGTGTGTATCTCGGAGGATATTTGTGTGAGAGAGACAGACTGAAAATGTCTTGAATGAATGTGGCTTGTTTAATGCAAAATGAATACAGTAGTGAAATTATGTGGCCTTTTTTTTTTGCCTCTTCCATATCAGAGAACTGTTGGTATGAACGCTTGGAAGGTCTGGCAGAAAACTATGTTTTGAAATACACTTGCCTACAATAATGAGCCAAGAGCTGATAGTGAACAGTCAAAACATAACCCGCCTCAGCTTTAATTCGCCTCAGAAACCAAATTGACATCTTTTCATTTTCAATTTTACCAAACTTTTCAGTTTTGCAGAAATCTTGATAAAGCATGAAAGGTAGCAGCATGGCTTGAGCAAATACAAATGTTGTATGGCAACATATTAGTGCACACAAAATACGCCAGCTCTTCCATGAATAGGGCCTCCCAAGTTAAAGCATTCATCTGACTTTTAAAGTGAATAACAATGCCGTTTATCAGACCTGAGGAAATTTCAGAGTTAGTGAGACAAGAATGCCTAAACTACTGAGGCACTTCAAGCCATCACAACTATAGTTTTTTTTTTTATGTCAAGATGATGGAATACTTAATAAGATACTATTCATGCAAATATAATGCTCCATATTATATCACCCTTTAGGACTTAAGCTCACACCCTGACCTTTATGATGTGTTGAAAAAAGAGTGGTGAAATAATAATTATATGACTTAAAGTGGAGGGAAAACTTAATTTACTCAGTTTTCCATTGAACTTATGATAATAGATTCAAATAAATTTATTAGAGTTTATTATGAGTTATGTGTTTAAATGACACAAGACTTTCTTTCAAATGTATCTGCTTGAGCTACAGGTAGCTGTTTGCATTTCCAAGGCAAGTTAGTTATACTGTTAAGAGACTGTTTTTAAAAAAATATTTAATAGGTAGTGGTAGGTATGTAGACAGCACTGTCTATCACTTCAAAGATTTGGGATTTATTTCCTTGTAGCAGAATCTGCAACTTTGATGTGGATTTGAACAAGTGAGAAGCCAATAAGGATGATTTTCAGCTCCCCTCACGATTGGTCAGCTGACTACCTGTATATTGGGAGAAAAGTACGCGATAACGAGAGTTTATCACTCACATGTGAAAAGAAGCAGAGATAGAAAAAACAAAATGCTCTCAACACCTTTCCCAGCAGTAGTTTGTGCACTGCAAAGGAAGCAGGAGGACTAAAACGGGGAGCAATGTGAAGAAAATACCAGTTAATACAGGGTTTTTCTTGGCGGAATTTCATAGGAACTTGATCAAGTCAAATGTGGAGTGCACATTATTCAAATAAAATGATACAATTTTTTTTATCACTAAGAGTAAGTAACATGGAGTGATGTCAGTTAATTGTAGGACATACTGGTAAAAATTATGTTACTGTTCAGGCCATAAATATGCTAGTCTTGTAAGTGTGTGTATTTAAAATATATATATAAATACTATATCTACTGTTTTTGAGGAAGTACTGAAGTCATGCCCCCAGTGATACCAGGGCAGGGTCATATTTAAGCATTTTTTGGCTCAAAGTCTGAAGTCTGAAGGTTGAAGTCAACCTGTTCCCCTGTCTGAGCCCATGGGAGCGTCATAGCATATGATTTAGGTTATTATTATTTTTTGACCTGTCAAGCAGGAAACATCACTTTTATAGCTTCCAACCCTTCACTACAGCATTCCTGGGATCCTGCTCCTCTCCTCTCCACCCTTCAACCCTTCTTTCCATATTGTGATGCTCACTTGGAAGAGCGGTGTGATCAGCCATATTTCTGCCTTGTCCCGGAAACAAAGCCCTCTTCTCTGGGCTGGGCCAGAATGAAGTGGGGCAAAGTATGCAGGGGAGGGGAGAATGTGCCCTTTGTTGCCCCCCTGCCCTATTCTCTCTATCTCTCCATATCCTGCCTCCCACCTACTCCCTCCCCTGCTAGTTCTCTAGAAGTGAAGGGAATGGCAAAGGAGGGAGGGAGGGGGTTGGCTGGCTCATTCACCATCGGTTAAACGTTTTCACAGCGGCACAATGCCGGGGCGGAGTAGGCAGGTGCAAGGCAGGGTGAGGGAGGAAAAGAAGGAAAGGCAGAGAGAGACAGAGAGGGGAAGAGAGAGAGGGGAAGAGAACAACAGGTTGACCTACAACGGACCATAATCATGTAGCACCATTAACCCCCAGAGACCCCCCACTCTCTGTCTTTCTTGCTTTCTCACTGTTTCTTTCTCTTTCTCTCACTCCCTCACCAGTGTACACAAGCTTGCTGCCCCGGCACTTGTAAGACCAACCAAGGACACACATACACACACAACAAGCAGCGAGACTGGCAGAGCATACAGGCAGAATGCTATACAGACACACTCACTCACACCTCAGCAGCACATTTGCACTCATTTCACATAGATGGCTAGTCAAGTGCAAGTAAAACACACATTCACACGCGCACACACCAATAACAGAGTGGGCATATAATACGTTAAATCACACATGCTTAGATAAGCACTCGTGTCATAATATGGACACACTCAAGCACGCACACACACCAGCTTTCTCCTGACTCAACCAAGTGTGTGATGATCAGTAGGAAGGCTGCAAAAAAGAGGAGGGAGTGTGTGTCTGGCTGTCAGTGTGTGTCATTCATCTGCTACCAAAGAGCAAATCTTATTCAGTAAAGGGCTATTAGAGTTTATTTGTGTTGTGTGCATGTGCATGTGTGCACGTGTGTAAGGCTGTAGGTGGACATGGGCAAGGCTGCTGTGTTCAGCAATTTACCTCTTTGTGATATGTTTTCAACCCCAAACAAAATTTCATTACGACCTTGGAGCATCAAAAAATATGTTTTCTTCCCGTGTGTAAGCAGCGTGATAGCTTTTTTATAAACGGACAATAGACTGAAATAGTTTCAAACATTGATTCAGAAATGTGTGTTTGTGTTTTTATTGTTCAACATTGATTGGTTATGATCCTTGATGGTTTTGTACAAAATTTGCAGTCCTTGGAAGCTACACGCTGGCTTGCACAAGAAGTCATTGCAGAGTTTAACCAGTGATTAAAATCATGTTAAATGAATTCAAAGTTGCATAAAAGATGCAGAGGTGTGGGCTTCCTCGGAAGAAGCCAACAATAATGACAAGCTGACAGCAGTTTAATAACAAACAGGACAAAATGTTATGACCAAAGAATAAAAACACAGAAAAGTGAAGGATTTTAGCAATCATTACGACAAGTAAAATATAAAAAATAAAATGATATTGATGACTGGGGAATTAAACCTGTTAAATGTAAACACCAAGACAACATTAATTTTAAATAAAACAACTGCCAACCATGAAATGCATATATTGTTCTCAGTATCTTTTACCCTCTAACAGCCCATGAACACACTGAGCCTCCAAGGCCTCTCTGTGAGAGATTATTCTGCTTGAAGCTTCTTCTTCTTCTCCTTTTCTTTTACCAAATATCCACATAGACAGACCTTGAGGTTTTTGGCTGAGATGCCAAAGGGAAGTTCAACTTGCTGGGAAATTGAGCTGTTCAAGATGTTTACTTTGTAACAATTTTAACTACTGGTAATAATCTCTAGCTGACAGTCTAGCTGAACTGTATCGATTTCCCGAGGTGGTCCAATAATTCTTCAGCTTAATCATTTGATTTCAGAATTATTAGGTGTCAAATGTGTCAGATAATGACAGATGATCTAAATGAACACATTTGTATTTCATCAAATGCATTTAACTAATTCCGGTTGCATCTCTTTCACAAAGTTTGCTTTTTCTCCTCCACCCTGAAACATCTCTGTTACTCTCTTATACCCTTGTTCGTCTTTAACCTCACTCTTCCACACATCTTTGCTCCCTGAACACACCTACTACTCTGAACCCATCTCCCATAGGTGATCGATGACCTTGTGAACATGAATCTTCCATTAGCACAGGAGAGACAAGTTAGGATACACTTCCTAGTTTGCTGTCAATTGCTTCCTTGTTCTTTATCCTAATATCCTCCCTTTGTTCTTTGCATATTGCCTTTTAATTGTCTTTTTTCACTCTTTTTCATTATAACTCCCCTCACACCTCATATATCTTCCTGTTTCCTTTCTTTTAGACATCCTTGTCATTCAAACACAGGTTCATGTCCCTCTCAATTCTAATGTTCCGGGTTATTCTGTTTAGTGCACTGTGTAAACACAGTATAATAAACAACATCAAACAGTGAAATGCAGAGTATGGACAGATTCTTGTGGGCTTAATTTGCCACACAACTGCAGAGACATCACACACATACATACATGCACCAAGACAGAAGTAGGCCTACTAGTTCAGTACCATTAAGCAAGCCAAACAGTGGCTAGAGTCCCATGTGTCCACCTTGCTAATTTTGAAATGCCATGTGGTATTAACATAGGCAAATCAGGTCACATCTAGCTCAAGTCTGGTTTGACAGCCACACAATACACTTGGGCAGCTTTACCACTAAAACTGCTCGACCCACCATTCTGCTCCCCCATTGTCTTCATTGCATTACCAAGACAACATAAAGTGATGACAGAGCCTGCAGTCTGGGGACTGTTTGTTTAATCTATGATTCAGAAATACACGGTTAGGCTCACTAAAGTGGATGTAAGCAACCCATTAGCTGCCATGTAAAACCAGCTACCAAAAAGAAGCCACTAAAGCCTTAAAATAATTCACTGGTTCCAGTTACTGCACTTCTGCACTGTTGTCAAGGAGACTGACCACTGTGTTTGCTCAGTGGAAGAATAATTGTGCCTGTGGTTTTCATCACACATTTGTCACACTGTAAATTGCTGCATTTGAAGCTTGATTGTTTTGTTGTTGATATTTGTACCTGAATAATTTGCTGGCCTTAATTCATCTCAGCTAGGCAAACTGACCTGAAATTCACACCAGATTCCAGAGACACGTAAATGTTCGTGCAGAAAATCTGTACTAGTTTCAGTCACTGTTGTGCTAACCATGCTGAATAATGTCCAAAATTCAAGGACCAATGATGGTTTTCATGTGATATTAACATAGTTTCTGTAATGAGTAGGGTGACCAGGTGTCTTTATGTAGGAGAGTTTTAAATGAGACTACACAATGAGACTGTCTCGCACATTTTGATTGGCTCTGGTTGTCAAACGTCAAACTTTCCAGACAAACATGTTTTGAAGTCTGGCTTTTATCCAATGGGTGTGAATAATGTAGGGAAAGCTGTCATCATGAGTCAAGTGCAGGTTAACCTGTCACAGGCTTTTGCTGCCTCTGCTAAATGGGGAAAACTGCAAGTTACCACAAATCCTCAAGCTATGCAAATTCTGGTGAAATATGATGGCAACACCACAGAGGAAAGAAGCCACATTCATGATAAAGACTGAAAAATACTTATAAAATAATGGGTGGAAGGAGTTCGTTTCTTTTTTCATTTTCCTTTTGTCTTTCCATTTCACATGGTTGACAAGATGTAAAATGCAAATTTCCAATTGCATCAGTGCAAAAATCCAAAGATGATTACATTTTTCCCTTGACCTAATTGTTTGTTGACATGCAACAGTGTTTGTGATTAGTGTCTAAAGACTGTAGGTTGTGTAAGTTTGATTGCTTGAGTATGTTGTGTGGGTAAGCTGCAAACAAATTGCCCTTTTTTATGACCAATAAAGTTATCTGAATCTGAACTTGAATCTGAACAGCGAGGCTAGCAGCTGGAATACCATCGATCTGTTGTAACTGTTTTTGGCATAGAGAACTGATATAAATAAATAGTTAATCATGGACCATTACCTTCAAATAAAATATGATATTATAATCTTAAATAATGAAAGTGGAACACCCATTGTGGTCATAGTAGATGGTGACTGATAAACATACAATAGTATAAATATATTAATTAAAAATTAAACAATAAACACTTTGAGATGCGCAGACTCAGTTGTTGAAAGGAAATGTGGGTTGATTAGAGGGAGGTGGGTTGATCCAAATATTGTTAGCATTGATACCAATACTGGTATCAATACTAGTATTAGTATTGTATTAGTATCCAATATTAGTATTGGAATCAATGCTAGGACGATAGGAAGAATATTTTTTGTCTATCCTCTAAGTTCAGCATATAATTCACTAAATTGTGTTAAAAATGTTCTTTTTTTTAAATTGAAAAATATACCACAAACAAGCACAGTTAGAAATGATAAAACCTTTTTTTGACTGTCCCATATATATTATATTTATAGCCTATGTCACATTAAACAACAGAAGATGAGTCAAAGAGACCGGCACATTTACACTCTAAGTCTCCAAAAAGCCCAGTTTCAAAATGCATTTAAAGCTGCAAAGTTTGTTTTTTCGTATTAACTAATTAATATGAAAAGTAAAAATCACAGTGAGTGGTCATGGTCACATGGTCATTAAAATGTGTTCAGACTTTTTAAAATTATGATGATTCACCTCACAAATCATGACACACTGGTCTCCCCTCCCTAAACTTCCTTTATAGGTTAAAATATTGGTGTTGGTATTGGATTGATACCAATATTTGCAGTATCGCACAGCACTAGTATTGACTAAAGAAATGATGCAACTCCCTGTCCACAAATTTCAAGATTTGCTTGTCATGTAACGTTTTGCAGTTGACAGCTCATCACTCGACACTTCAGGCTGCAGCTGCATACGTAACACGCTTATACGTTTACTACTGTCAATCTTCCCTCCTATTGTTTGCTGCCTCAAACTCTCAACTCAAACTTCTCACCTCAGGTTAGTTTAACTTGTTGCCTTCCCACTTTATGTTGAAACAGGTCAACAAAATGTCATTGACATTTCACCGTCTCTGGTTCACCATGTCAGTCTTAATCTGTCCCTGTGTGTACACCTCCTTAAGGGCATAAAGTAAACATATTAGACCATTAAAAATCCACTTGGTGACTATTAATGCATTTCTCTAAGTAAAGCCATATCAGCTCTATGATCCAGACATTTAAAACACTGATTCAAAATGCCTGCTGGCATTGATATCCTCTAGTCAAACTCCCATAGAAGTGTTGCTTTGATACAAACTCTTAAACATCATACATTAGTGGTCTATTGGGCCCATCTTCAATTCTAATGATTATTGATCTACTATTCATAGTCAGCTGTTCAAGGATGGGAACAAGAGTAACACTCCTGAATGTCACACCTCTGACCTTTTTTGTTTTTCAGATCATGTCTGGACAGCCAGGCACATTTACTTTGAGATTTCTCCACAACATAAAATATCCTTAATTTGTCTAAGCTGAGTGGGGATTTCCCCTCCTCAGTCCAGCACTGCTAGAAATACAATGGCTTGTTCTTGTTGTTATCCAAAGTGAGGAGTTTTAGTTTTGGATAGGCATTTAGAGGATTATCTGAGTGCTTCTAAACATTCCTGTGTAATTAGACACCACCTCTGTCAGTCATGCAGAAGCAAAAAGCTGATTGGCTGAGTGTCAAATGAACTGCTGCCTTTGGGAATGTCCCCGGTTGGAGTGTCAATAGTTCGTCTTTGAGCCCTCGAGTTTATTCACCTCGTCTGCTTTATTCAAAGTCACTGGAAGAAAAAAGACCTGGAGGTGATTGAGGGTTTGACTGTGTGAATGTAAGAGAAACAGAAAGAGAGAAGAGAACAAGAAAATCAAGGAAACCTCTTTTAAGATATGTCAGAGAGAATTTGAAAAAATGGGAAATGTTGCGTGAGACTTAAGGGCAAAGATAAAAGCTGATACAATTTGACCGATTAAAAAGAAAGATGGAAGATATCAACAGCGACAGAGAAGAAGCAGAAAGGCGGACCTTGAGGCAGGGGTGGGCAAGTATGAGGGGAGCTAAATGTAGATCTTGTGATCCGGATCATATAGTCAGCACTGATGAATGATAGATGAACGCAGCATTACCACCCTGTAAATGACAGCAAAGAAGGGAAGCAAACAGAATAACAGCAAAAACATTAATGCTGCTCCATCCTGGAATCACTAATCCTGCAGTTGACACTTTTTTCTTTATAATTATTTATCTCTCCCTCTTTCTTTCACAACAAGAAAAATAACAGAATTTGTTATTTGTACACAAGCGTAAAAGAAAGCTGTTCATTTTTGACAAGAACGTGTTGTGGTTGTGTTAGATTTTTGTCTGCTGTATAACAAGGACAAGGACCTCCTAAGGACTCAGCACTGTCCACTAAAAATGTAGTTTCTACAAAACTGAAAATTTTAAGCATGATTTAAAAAAAAAAAATTCTTTGAGAAAATCATTGTGCAAACCACAAAAAAGAAAGAAAAGAAAAAGACAACACAGAGTTTCTTAACTCTCACTTAAAAAAAAGAGGTTTTGCCTTTATTTTTGGTGACTAGAAGAAAAGGTCAAATCAAGGAGATGAATGGCAGAGATGCTTTATTTTTGAACCGTCAACCTTTCAACAGGGAGCCAAATCAGGCAAAAAAAAACAAAAATAATTTCTCCTAAATGTCCTTTTTTAAGCATCTGAGAGGATTACAGTAAAACTACACTGGACCCTGTGGGACAAATTCATGGTACACAACTCTGTGAAACAATGAAAGAAACAACAAGTGTGCTCTTGCTCACAGTCCCTACTTGATGTGCTGCCATTGGGCTTGCACATTATGGACTCTTCTGCTGAAAACCCCAGTGTTACCTTTGAGGAGATCCAGCTCTTATCACCAGTGATGATCCAGAACAGAAATGTATTGCTGTTGCTGTTGTTGAGTTGATGCACACATGCACATGGTCAGAGCACAACTTGTAAAACTTGCTGTAAGATTTAAATCAAGTGTGCCTTTGGGTTTTTGCAAGCCTAATACATTTCTAACCAAAAATATTATTAATCTACTGTAGAGGATAAGGAAATTGCAAGCATTTTTGTGATTAAACCAAATAATTTTCTTGAAGGAAATACCATAACATATTAGAAATGTGCAAACACACATCCAGCCATGTTCCAATTTTTTATGCAATCACCTCTTTCAACTTTGGTAGAGGTTCAATGTTTGTAACGATCATCAGTTTACTGGCTACAGGTCTATTTGATATATTTCCGTCACAGTTCTGCTTCTTTATCTTTTGATTTTAACATTTCCTTCTTTTACTTTTCTAAATATTATGACGATATTACTATCTTTTGTTTTTCATATGTCCTTAATCTTTTTTTTCTTCCTATGAGCGTCATAGTGTACGCTTTCAGTAACGTTCCTGTGTCACAAATGCAGTCAGTCTTGCTGCTTTCCCAACAATATTTTTATGTTAATGCGTTTGACCTCAGTATTCAAAGAGCTACATTTCAGAAATTCACATAGTAGTCACATTGAAAGTAAGTATGAATGAGTGAGTGTGAAACAGCAAAAGAGAGTGAGCAAAAGTTTGACTGGGCTTTTTCTTTTTTTCCTCCCCACACGACAAGGTTGCTTTACACAGGCATGCACAAAAACACACACTGTGCTCCCGCGTCAAGGTGGTGAGAGGACGAGAGAGGACAACACAAAGCCCTATTGACTGATAGCCTGCGCACAATGACTTTCATTTTCCACTTCTTAGCAAAATATTATCAATTCTTAACAAGACTGTGGACCTCAACTCTTTCTATTACACGGTCACAAAGGCAGGGATGCATCTCTCAGGGCGAAGAAATGATGACATTCCTGTGGTGACATCAAAGCAGCACTTTACAGTAATAATGTCACATCATCCAGTGAAAGGAATAGTTTGCTGCTGTATTTTCAGCATCTTTGCAATTTTTTCAGTTCTTTTTGTACAATCATAAATTTCCAACCTTGAAAACTGTAGATGAATTATTAACCACCCTACTTATATATGGTTGGAGTTATGTTTTTCTTCAGGTCTATGTCTTTTTCTAAGGCACATAGTGCTGTCATCACTCTCAATGGCACAAGAAATATATTTATTTATTTTGCAAATGAACTAAATTCTGTTATATCTTATTCTATATTTATTAAGGTTAGTGAGTTTTAGGGTCTGAGTATGGCTTTGAAGTTTCATATTACAAAGACGTCCTGAAAACTTAAATTAAAAACTGGTATGCGATTAAAATATTCAAGTCATATAACAAATGGCTCTTCCACTAGTTAATCAAAGAAAAGGTTCAATAAGGAGATTTACTTTTTGTGTACACTTAATTCAAACTTTCAAGCTGCTGCAATAGCCTTTCATGTGTTTTTCTGTGCTTTTGCTAACCATTTGAATTCAGTCTAAAGTATTTTTTCAGACCTTATATACCATTACAAAGTCAGCAAAGCTACACCGCCACTCAACCATGATTTATTAAAGGAATTTGACCTTAAGCTGAAGCTTGTAGCCTTTCCTAAGGAGTCGAGAAACTACATTGAGCCTTTAAACGTAATTATTTATGAAGTACTACAAAAAGCTATATTGAGATAGTATTGATAAAAATAATGTCAAACATTCCCCAACACTCCCAAGCATCAGAATTAGCTTGATTACTGGTGATACAATTCTGAATACGTTCAGTTCAAGCGATGAATTAATTTCCTTCTGCTCTACCCTTCACCCTCTTCAAAACACTGTCAGTTTGCACAGCGCTGCTCGATCAGCTGCGAAAATGCTTAAATTCTCCCTCAGGTAAGGATGTCCTCAAAGAAACCTCAGGCTACACACACACACACACACACACACACACACACACACACACACACACACACACACACACACACACAGGAAGAGAAAACCAAACACACCTGCAAAGCAGTAGTTAGGTTTAAATGCCTTTGTTATGTTAGCTTAACATTAGCATGTCTTTGGGTAGGGCTAATGAGGAACTGAGTGGTAAACTGTGTCTGCTGTGTGTGTGAGTGTGTGTGTCCGCCTGTAAGTTACATACTGTTGTAGCTAACACATTAGCAACTTCTGACTAAACAGCCACTTTGTCTAAAATAAAATGTTTTATCAATGTAGGAAATGTTACTTATCCTTAAATACTTTTCATGCATATACTTTTTTTTTCAATTTCATATATTTTCCAACATTTTACTTTAGAATGACAAAAAGTTTCATCCGATGTTACCAATGTCTTGAGCAAAATGAAAGCACTTTTCTTAAATCATATACATTTTCTTTTAAGATGGTAAGGAGTCCATCACAGATTTTCTGCCAGCTTTCACTGTTTTTGGTTGCATGACAATGTCACAGTTGCTGCAGCTTTGCCAGCTACGTATTCACAATGCCAAATCTCCCATTGCACCCCATCCTACAGATACTTTATTAAATTGAGATTTGGTGGCTATCGAGGCTACACATTACCATACCCTAGAAATCAGTTTAAGATGATCTCATCTCAAGCTACTGTCAACCATCACCTCCAAGCTTCCACATCAGGTCATGTATTCAGAAATGCTCCTCTGGATACCTTGGTTGTTACAAGTAGCTATTTGAATGTCTGTTGAAGCAGTCTGGTCAGTCTCCTCTGACCTCTCATGTCAACAATGCATTTTGTCTAAAGACCTGCCAGTCCCTTGATATTTTCTATTTGTATCTCAGTAAACTGTAGAGATGATTTTTTGGAGAAAATCACAGTAGATCAGCAGTTTTTTTTTTCTTAAAATAATTAGACAATGCCACGTTCAAAGTAATTTAAGTCAGCTTTCTTCCCCATTCTGTTGCTCAGTTTGAGCTTCAGACACTGTGTGTCTACTGTGTCTTCATATGTAAATGCATCAGATATTTCTGGTAATAAGCAGTTGAAAAAGTTAGTGAGTGTATATTGGGAAAGAATGAGAAATATTAGAATCAGAGCCATGTTTTACTTCTCCGTGGAAATGTTAGGCAGGGATGATATTTTTTGATCTGCTGAGTTTTTTCAGATGTCATTTTTTGGCATTTCTCTCACAGTGTAATATTGTTTGTGTTGCATCAAGCTCAGAGAAAGAGAAAAAACTTTAACTTTATTATTATTATTATTATTTATTATTACTATTGTTATTACTTATAATCTTCTATAGAATAAATGTGAAAAAATATTGATAAATAACACATATCATAAAAAGTTTTAAAAAACTAAAACACATTTTTCCTATTGCTATTTGTCTTTTAACTTTAGAAACAACTTTATTCTTTGAGAAGAAGCAACTATCAATAAAATACACTAAGAACTTTGCCTCAAATGTGTAAAATACCAACAAAACAGTTAAAAGGAAATGTTGAAATGCACTAAAACTACTGTCATTACTGTCATAATGTCAATGGGCAATATTAAGAGATCTCAAAGATCATCATGACTTGCACTTTCTACACCGAATGGCAGAGAAGAGAAGACCTTTGGCTCGATGTGGAACATATACATTCAGAGATTATTTATAATCTGAATTATAGTACTTGAATTATAGTAGTCGATTGGGGGGGGGGACCATAATAACTTCAGAGATCCCATGACCTTTATCACTGCATACAATCAACTGCCATTATTTTTCCGTGTGACATTTACTGCAAAAGGCAGACGTAGACTAAGACTGCCTGTGTTTTCTTCAGCATTACGCAGTTTATGGGAAGAGAAGTGAAATATGGGAAATTAATTAAAGCTGGAGGATGTGTCTAATATTGATGTACTTGTGAAAGTCAGATTTAACGATGAAAGATGGAGAATTTCAAGCTATTGCACCTTTTCCATTTGGGTTTGGTGGGACTTTATCATTTTGATCTATAAGGCGGAAAGAGTAATCTTTCATGGGAGAAAAACCAGAGTGATGAAATGAAGGGGTGTCCACACGGGAAGAGACTAGCAGCAATGCAGCAAACAGCTCATCATAAAATGTCAATGAAATTCAGCGACTTGCAGCAAATACAGGTGAAGCATCACAAAGCCCAAAGATCCTAAGTTACTCTTATCATAACTTTAAGGTAACTGACTGAAGTACTGACCGGTGAGTAAACCATAACACTGGCATATGACAAGTGGTAAATAAATTAGAGGGTTACCTATACAACTGCCACCTGCAGTCTCCATTAATAGCTAACTGTAAGCTACAAAGAAATGCACAATGAGCAAATGAGCATGGGGGCTTTAGGCTACAAACTAGCTTGTGAGACTGAGGCTAGATTTAAGTGCAACTCCTTGTCTTTGAGTTATGAATAGTTCACTCACTGCTTAGCTGGCAGTTCAGGAACAAGTTGGGAAACTTTGATGAATCACGAAGGACGGATGCATCCTTACTCTGAAAGTTTAACTTTATCTTTTTAGATTTAATGTAGATTCTGTAAGAAAAGACTAAAAAGCCCATTTTAAATTCCAGTTTATTTGCATTTAGCTGTTTTATTTATTAGTAAATATAAATAAAAATGTTACTCACTGCAAATCAAACAGCCTTTAAGCAACCTTTGCAATGATTTTTTTTTACATTTGAAACCTGATGATGCATTTACAGACTGACACTGCAAAATTTGTAATACCAAAACTTTAAAAATGTTTCTACATGGCTAAAGTGTTTCTCATAAGCTTTAAAGCAACAACACTGTGTTCATATATGTAAAGATATGTTAAGTTTTAAGAACCTTTAAAAAATTAAATAACTTTCAGCAGAAACTGAATTGATTTACCATTTGAAGATGAATATCTGGTTGACTGCACCTGACATTCTCATCCAGTCTGATAATTACAGTGGAGAGCAATAGACGGGTAGCGAGAGAAAAGATCACTGATTGAATAACAGAGGAAAGATGGGGATGAGTCATGAGAAGCTGATTATTAGAACAGTGGCTAAGATGTTAGACTTACAAAAGGTCGTTAAGATATGGCGGCATTAAGATATCGCAGATGAGAGTGGTAAAATACTGGGAATGATGTGCAGACGGTACAAAAGAAAGTGAGGTGTGTACATGATGACATTTGTGCTTTTTTGTGACTGTCCACTTGCATTCTGAAACTTCCCTCTTTCTCTTTTTTCTCACCTTTTATTTCCTTTTCTCTCCCTTTGCTTTTATTCTGTCACACTCTCCCCTAAATCTCCCTATGAAATCTACACTTGCCACTGGTAATTACAATGAACAACTTCATATGTCTGCTTCTCCTGCTTCTGAGATAAGGCGTGGTTGCGTGGCATACACACCCAACTGCATTCACAAAGACACACACACACACACACCATCATCCACTATCTTATCTCCATCGTCACAGAACAACCGCCTTCTGCCCAATTCTGCCCTAATCTTCACCGTAAACAATACTGATATTTTACCCCCGTCCACAATGAAAAGGGAAGGGAGGAGGGGGCGAGGAGGAGGTGGAGGATAGATGGGCGGAAGGGGAAGGAGAAAAGGACTAATGCAGGATAGATGGAGGAGAAGTGCACATCTGATAAAATTGGTTGCTTATAAAAACTCACCTCCCCCGTGCCTCGCCTGTCATTCAGCCTAGGATTTGCTAGTCTACATTTATGTATGTAAGAGTATTGTGCAGTGAATTAATTTTCCACACATAGTCAGAGTCTATTTGAAACTCTATAGGTTCCTTCAAATAGTTTTTTAATTACATTTTTAACTGTTAAAACTCCTAAACCTAGTTTTTCTTTTTCTTTGCCACAGTCAGCTTGGTGGTAACTTTAGTATGGATTTGTTGTGAACAGTTGGCATATTAGAGCTACAATTTTACTTTAACTATATCTTGATGTGTCCACTTGTTAATTTTCACACTTTGATGACATTTTGCAGAAGAATCTCAGGCTTCGAAGTACACAATTCATCCCTCCCACACTCAATCGCTCCACAATGTAATGTTTTCTCTTAAACTTGATAGTTCTCGGTCATGGCACCCATTCCTGATCTACTTTAGTTCATCATAACCATAACATATCTTTCGGGACAGTATGTATGTATGCTACTGTTTTTTGGGTTTTTTTTTTTTTTGTTTGTTTCTGTAGAGTAACACCAAAATAAAGTGAAACCAAAACAAGGGAGGAAATATTAATCCGCTCTGTTAATGGTTCTTTGATTGTAATTGCTTGGTTTGTGACTAAGATTCTTCACCATGTCAAACTACGTTTTCCTCCTTTACCTAAATAAATATATTAAACAGACAACAGAAAAAGAAATCAGTTCAGTTTAATATCTGTAGTGGTAAAACACAACAGTTGCATCAAGGTGCACTTTAAACTTGAAAAAGTGAAACAGCTTTTAATGTTAATAGTGAAACTTTTAACGCTAGTAACTTTATTAAACTGCAGCTAAATTGTTACAAAAATAATTTTGATTAATTTTAAAATTTCCTGTTCTTGATTTTGATCACCATTCCCAGTCGTTTTTGAAAGCTGCAGAGTTAAGAATAAGTCAAAGAAAACATGAGCATCCAGGTTATGAGACAGGTTTTAATCAGACAGATTTCTTCTGGCTTAAACGGTAACTTTGACCGACACACCTTCCATGTTTGTGCAGGTATATAGGCATATGGGTAAACTGCCTTTTCAACAAAGACAGATTTAATCAAACGTTTTGTATGCTCTTGCTTTTTGCTTTATCTCTAAATAAAGGGCCAGAAAAGGTCCTGAGTTAGTGACGTTCTTACGGTCTTCCGGTTCATATTTTCTGCAAACTCTGTAAAATGCCTGATGATAATAACTACACTAAACTAACTAATCTAAAATTTCTCTAACCCAGGAGTTAGAATTTCAAGTGTGTTCAACAGTTTGCTTCTTCTGACTTCTTTTCACTTCTCAGTCAGTCTGTATGCTTTGTGATTTATGGATCATTCACAAGATAAGACTAAACAACAGTGACAGTTATAAAGTGTTTTAAGTAATCCAGTTTTGTTACAACCGATTGTAGTTAAAAAAAAACACATTTGCAAATGTAAATGAAGCTGAGTAATGAACATTTCTTTGCTGTTATAACAATCAGAAATATGACATTGCCTGTAAACTCACTAAATGCGCAAATCCTGCATACACCTACATCAGCTTTGACTGGCATCCCACTCAACAAGCTTCAACAGAGGCTCCTGTTGTGAAAACAGTACTGTTTGCTTTTAGTGACCTTACTCTATACCCCAATGTAAAACAGTGTGAATCCTCCAAAGTGTCTTGGCATTTAAATAGTTTTTGCTGACCTACAAGTCCGTAGGACTGAAGCGATCTGAATGCTGAGGCTTTTAAGAGAATGCCCAGCTCTACAGCGGAGCAGCACAAACTAACAACACATCAAAGGTTTATGTATATATTAAGATTCATAATTCATCTCCTACACTCAGTCGGCTTTCATTCCTGAAGCCACAACCAAAGGAACACAGACATGAGCTGCATGACCTTTCAGCAGAAGAGTGACAGTGAAGAAAGAAAACATTATAAAGGAAAATAAAGACAACCTCTATCGTGACTGAAGCTCCTCATCATGCTCTGTTTGTGATACGTTACATGTATATCTTGTTATTTCCATCTCCTGCTTTTTGTCATCCTATAGCCCTCCCGCCACATACCCTCTACTTCTACCTCAGTGGTGATACAGCAGGATAACCCTGGAGGTCTGAGGAGAATTAGAAATGAAAGTTGATTTAATCAGTTGTCCACTCACATACACCTCCTCGAATCAGGTTACAGAGGGACAAGGTTCTGCAAGTGCACGTGTGTGCGTGTGTGTGTGTGTGTGTGCGTGTGTGTCATTAAAACACACTGGCTCACTTCTTAAATCAGCCGGGACATTTTTATTGTCAACACTAACAGCAACGCTGAGGCCATCTGTTTTCCATGGGAAACTGTCCAACAAGCAGCTTTACAACCTGTTCAGTTATATAAACATGTTGTTACTTCTACTGTACATTATCAGGAGTTTTAAAACAAATAAAGCTTTTATAAATATATTTATTCTATTTGTATCAGTATTTTATTTTCCAAAAAGAAGCAAACAAGCAATATTTTTTATGCATATAGCTGTTTTCCACATGCAAAAGTGCTTCACAAAAGTTAACATACAACTTAAAAAACTGGAATTAAAATCAATGCAAAATAAAAGGAAAGTACAAGAGATTTAAAAATACTCAACAATAAAATAAAAAAATATTGGAAATAAAACCAATAACAAAATCAATACAAAGAAAAACCTAAAGAACTTCATGTTAAGTTGAAATGAGTACATAATGAAAATGAAAATTGGTATCGACTCCACAAACCTTACCTGTACAGGCAGGATATTCCATCTGTTTAGTGTCACAGCCTTTTTTGGTGAGTCTGTGGGACAGAAAATCATTCTAGCTTATGAATGAGATAGAAGTACTGCGCAAATGTGTGAGTGTCTGAATAGATGAATGGCAGCAAGGCAAGCAGAGGGATTTAACTTGTGCATTATCATTATAAGCTCACTCATCATTAAATATTAACCTATTTTATATTTAAAACACAGTACCAGTGTAGCTGTCATATAATCATTTTTTAAAAATAGTTGTATAGTGTAACCAGCCTGATAGGCCAGATTTCCATTTATTATTATCTGAAGTTCCTTTAAAATATTCTCATAAGAACTCCATAAGAAATAAAAAGTTGGACAAAAAATTCTTATTTGTTGTTGGTGGACAAAATATAAAACTGGTGGAATAAGATACCATGTGTAAGTTTGAGTTTGTGTAGAATTCAAAATTTTAAACTTAAATTTGGCCTCATGGCTAATATGCACAAGAAAAGCTCCGCCTATTCATGTCCAAAACTACCATCAGATCTTTAAAATATGCAACCAACCTATTTTGTTCTTACCACTGTGTACTATTGCATGCAATCTACTGTCACTGGCATACTGCCACATCCCCATTTTGCCATATAGGAAAACACATTTACTTCTAGATGAAGTGGAGAAAGTAGTGACAGTGTTGCAAGAGAAAAGCCTGACTGAAGGAACTGAAAGAACCTTGTTCAAAGAGGAAGTCAGGTGAAGCACAGCTGAAATAACCAAATCTGAATTCCATCTCCTCCTGGTACACTCACTGTGGCTCAAGTAAAATAAAAGTTGATATTTAAAAAAAAGAAACGAATTAGCAAAAAACAGGTAAAGCACAGGAAGATGAGAAACTTTTTTTTTAGATTCTGTGACATTCGTGGCATAGTACCAAGAAATTAGGCTGTAAGTGATGAAATTCAGCAATGATAGAAGTCATTTATTGAAAGATGAGACCGTTTAAGATGAGATGAGACAAGAAATATTTAAATATGTTTAATTTTCTTCAAATGGAGCTCAACTTTAATGTTTAGTTTTTAAAAAAAATTAAATTGTAATTTTGTTTCTTATGTTTATTTTTTCTAAGCCAGGCCTACGACTGTTTGTACACATGGTCAGAGTTCTAGACTTCTTTATAAAGTATGAACAAATTCAGGTACAAAAATCTTAATAAATCACTGCATGAAGCATTTGTACGCATGTTTTATGCACAGATTTCATGTGTACAAACTGTTAATAAATGAGGCGTATTGTTCCCTCTACTAAAGAAACCCTACACAAAATCACAAATAAAGGGCCTTCATAACACAATTTAGTTATCTCAAAATAGAATTCAATCATTTAATAATAGTAAATAGCAGAAGTAGCTGATTTCTAGTTCTAATGTGAGTTTGTTTACTGCTTTTTCACTAAATACATTTATTTGTGATATAGCTCTGGTAATTAGTTTTCATTTCAAAATAAAGAATAACAAAAAAGCTCATAACAACAGCTTATTTTCCATTCCCCTGAGGGAAGAATTAATGTGTTTTTGTAGCTTCACGTACTTAAAGTAATGTGATGGTAGACATCACAGATTGTGTCTTAAATGCTTCATAATGAAAGATAACAGTGGATGATAGATGGAGAGCTGATCTTGCGATGCTCCTTATTTGGCAAAGTTGTAGGAGTAAGCTAAAGGAGGCAACTTTTGTTGACAGATTTTTAGTGGTTCTAAATCCACAGGATAGCGAGAGCCGTTCCCAACCTAGCTGGGGGTAGGTTTCACTGTGTGCTGGGGAAGCCTATTTGTTGTGGAAAGGATTATGGTGAGCGATCTAGTCACAAACAAGATTAGTGGTAGCGGATCGTGTTTGATTGGGAAGCTACAAAACAGCTCTCACAACTGTGACACAAGTTGTTGTCCAGCTTGTAGCAAACAGAAAAGAAGTCATGAAACACACAAGCAAACAAATAATTACAAGAATATGATCTCTTCTCTTTTATACCTTACATCCTCTGACCAGCTATCTCTAGACATTATATCGCAAACTGTTTTAGATTCTTGCAGATCTGTCCAGCTCCCTTTGAAAAGCTACAGACAGCAGAATTACTCTAAAACCCTTTAAATTTGAGATTAAACTGTATAGTCATGTCTTTTTATAGAGCATGACATAGACCCACGTACATAGCCATGGTCACACACACTCAGGAGTATCTGTAATCCTGGTTGAGACAGGCAGACACCCTTGGTGCATCACTCTCCCGTTCATTTCATAGATCTGTCATTGTCCCTGGACAAAAGCACCTCACCAGGATGACTAATCTGTGTTCGGCTCGCTGTCCTGGCTGACTCAGGCTGCCATGTCGATTCTATTTCAGACGTTACTCAGCAATCGCTGAAGCGAGTTATGATTGGAATGGAGACAAGGCACACAAAGGGGAGACAAAGGCAAAGATAGAAAGGGGGCAGCATGGGGGTGGGGGTGGGAAGGGTATTTTCAACTCATTAAAACTTTTTCAAAAGCTGAAAGATGACTTGAGGCAGACTAGTGTTTATATCATTTTGTGTATGAGTGTGAGACAGAAAGTGTCTCAGTCCTCTCTTGTCTCCCTCCAGCAGCAGCAGAGAAACCTCCAGGGCTGACACAGGGGACAGCCGACCTCAGCCTGGCACAGAAACCCTCACCTTGTCTGGGCCACTAAGCACACAGCAGTTCCCTCAGTCACTGAGCGTACACATCCAGACAGCGATGCTGCTTAGCTGGGGAGCCTGAGACAGGAGTGGTTTGGGAAGTTACAGTGCAAGCTGACAGGCTGTCATGGCAAATACACACACATACCGAGAGATAATACTATATCAATATGATGATACGTGAGAAAAACTGTATCACTACTTCTCTCATTACCTTGTCTTTCCTCACTTACCACCAAACCCATCAACCTGCAGCGTCCTGCCATATCATCCTCAATAACCCCAGCTGGTGAGCTAAGCAGTGTCTGACATACATGCACACCAGCACATACACCCAGATACTCAAACACTGAAAGATGCTTACAGGCATGAGGTCTATTACGCAGAGAGGTAAACACTCACATGTAACCACATACAAGCTGTGTGCACATTTGCAAGCAAAACAGCAATGAAAATTTAAATGATTTAACTTTAAATGTCAGTTTAATTTAGAGAAGTGTTTTGTTGTCCTGTGCAGGGTGGACCAAATATCCAACATTCCACACAAACAAAAAATTAGCTAACTAACCACAGTATATGTGGAGATGACTGCCACAAGCTGTGGTATATGGTGTGCTGGAATGGAACAAAAACTCTTGAGGTTTTTGACTGGCAATGCCTATTGTCAGATCCGAAGACTATCTCTTCTGTCCTCACTCTCTCCCTGTACTTTCCACAGATACATTGCACATCAGTTGGCCTGCTGTCTTTTTGAGGCAGCGGTACACCATTTCTGCTGAATTATTCACATCTTGTGGAGAAGAGGAGCTGAGAGAGACAGCCCGTAAAAAGCCAAGCTAATTAAAGTAGCAGTATTAAATGTGTGCCCGTGTCTCTTCCAAGAAGAGAGGAAAGAGAGATCAGCGGTGATACCTTTCCTCTCTCTGCATCTCTATCACTTGTCCCCCCGCCTCCCTCCTTCTTTCGCTTCACTTATCCCCCCTCTTCCCTCAGCTTTCTCAGGAAAATTACAACCTGACTGCTCACTTTAATATTTCAGCATCTAAGTGAGTGTGACAGCCTCTCCTTTGTGTCCCCCCACACCCCCACCTCACTGCTTCTTCTGTCCCTACCTCCATCCATCCACCCACCCACCCAGCACTCTCTCTCCCAGCCCCAGCCTCCTCGTGTCGTTTGCTTATCATTCCCCCGACAGTTCAACTTTTACCATGTGACAGGAGAGAGACAGACAGAGATGGAAAAAAACAAAAACAAATCAGACTCAAACCGAGGTCGCTTTGCCAGGCTATCAGGCTGTCTCTCTCTGTCTCTCTGTGAGTTCTGTGACATGTACACGACCATGAACCTACAATGAGGAGAGGTATCGCTTCGCGCTGATGTATGCCACTCATGGTCAGACATAGACACACAGGCAGCATTTCATAGTGACAGTTGGGGTAGTGATCTCATCCACAGAGACAGACACTGACTCAGAATAGAGGTGTGTGTATGTCCTTTTGTATATTTGTGCATAAGATGTCACCCCCTATACATGAGCCACTTCAGCGCATGAGATACCTCTGAGAAGGCTCTTTCTGCAGCCATAACCCCAATAGTCTTTTCTATGCATGCTCACGCGTGTTATTGTTAGTGATATGAATATGTGCGTAGGCATGTATTATACACAAATGTATTATACATGTTCGGGTGAGAGATGTACTTGTTGGTGGAGTGATAGTGTTATTTGAGGTGAATAGCCAAGAAGATGGCTCAGTATGTTGTGTGTTCATAGGCACTATGATACACATCAATAATTTAGCCCGTCTCCCCTACTCCCCATTCATTCTATTTTCATCTCTGCCATTTGATATCCCTCTCTGTTTCCACTCTCAAAGAGAGCATATCATGCCCAGAAAGTGAGAAAGAAATATAAAAAGAGCCTCAGGAAACAAGCCTTTTATACCAATAAGTGAGAAACTAAATGGTTTCTCAGCAGCACGCCAACAATGTATGGACAATAGCATTCAGGAATTACATATCTGTACTTACACATGTATTGGTATGCCTGCACACTGGTATGCTTGTTCACACACACAGAGGGAATCACACATACAAATAGAAACTCTCAATGTGAGGAGATACTGACATTGTACACAACATTGATCATATAATTTACTCCTCTCTATCAAGCTACAAGGGTATTGATCAAATAATTCCATATGTGGGGCTCGGCTACTGCCAAATTGCTAAAATGGGGCTGCTCTACTTAAAGTGTGTCCCATAATGGTTTTGGCATTGATTGTGACTCTCCCTCGCTCACTCCCAATGCAAACAAACCCCATTCAAAAGGGTATGCGAATATGGTCAAACACAAATCACACATGCACACACACTGCCAGTTGAGCAGCTAATGCCACATACGGAGACTGACACTTACACAAACTAGAACACGCACACACACACACACACACACACACTTTCATTCTATGTCCTTTTTGATATTTGTGTGCTCGTCAGGTGATGAAATTATCTATTTGCTGTGAGTTGCAGAATAGAGTTGCCTCTTGGGCATGCGGGTTTTACAAATGACTGGAAGATTAAGAGCGGTTGAAAAGCCAATTTGACCCCGTTTCTACTTTGATGGCTCAGCTGACCGATTTGCTGCAGCCCTGAGGCAGGTGTCACACACGTACGCATTTACAGTAGGTGTTCTCATTTGTGTGTTCGGCACCAGTGTTTGCACGCGTATACAAAAATATACCTGAGAGCACATGCTTGCATGTGCACATGGATATATATTCACGCTTTTCAGCTAGAGTTGTTACAGTTTCTTTAACATTGAGAAACATTTGAAAAAAAGGAAAGAAAAGACACAATTGAACACCTGAGGCAGAGCGAGTCAGAAACAGTTACAATAGTGTTAGGTGTTGATGATGATAAAATCTGATCGAGTGCCCACCATTTACCAGTAAAGTGTTATTTTTTTGCTTACATGTGTTTTTAAGTTCTTTTTGGGGGACAGAAATACTGTGAAGAAGTAACAGAAAGACCCTCTTCTGTCACGGACCCGGTTCCGGGGACTTGGGGTCCGTGAGCAGTGTGGACCTTTAGTATTACTATTGCTGTTGTTGTTGTTATTATTATTGTTATTGTTATTATTATTGTATTGGATGTATATTTGCTGCACTGTGCTCTTGTGTTCCATGCTGGTGTGTGTACATGTGGGTGTCTGCGGGTGTGGCTGAAGGATGAAGGACAGCCACCTGCAGGCCTGATGGGCGTGGCCCTGCCGGCTGCCGGTCACGCCTAGGTTCTCACACACCTGCTTCTGATCAGGCTCGTCGGGGGAGCTACTTAACAGTGCGATGGAGCTTCCTCCGGCGCAGGATCGTTGAGTTAGACTCCATGTCAGTGTTCATAGTGCTGGTCAGTGTATGCCTGCTGGAGTTGGTGCCATAACGACTGTGTCTGTCGTTTTTCCTCAGGAGAGCGGAACACGGGACTGCAGGACGCACAGGGTGTGCGTAGGCACAGGAGCAGAGAGCACGGAATACCAGCACTTGGGAGAAGGCACAACACAGGAGTTGAGGGAGCACTCTGGAGACTTATTGCGTGGTGTACATTTGTCCCCACTGTAAATAAATGCACTGTTCATTGCACTAAGTCCAGCGTTTGGATCCTTTTCTCCAACATCCCCCACGGTCTGCCACCCAGACCGTGACATCTTCTTTGTCAGGGATGTGTATGAGAGCATATACTTCAGCAAGTTTGTTAGATGTCAATCTCAAACACCTGACAGAATGACACTTTTCTATTATAAAAATGCAGCTGTCTGTACAAACCTGCATAACAGCTTCTAGCTGCATCCTTTTAGTCTCTGAAAGAAAAAAACATAATTGGCCACTCATGTGTACTGTGGCTGATCACATCATGTACTCTATAGACTGACAGAGAACTAAAGTCACTATTGGAGCTGGACTGCTGGCATCCTCTTTTCACCCCAAACCCTTTACAGATATAGTGACTGTATACCCACACTAAGCTGTGGGACAGCATGAATCTGGATGAGATACTGAAGCTCAAACTAGTTCAGACAAAGAACTATATGTACAATATAAATGTGCTGTGTGGGTGCATACAGTAAGACTAAAAAATGTCTATTTACTAAAATTAATATCTTTTCTTATTGTTTTTGGCTGCAATCAGCTGACATTTTTCTCTAATATAAAAACTTGCTGTCATAACAAATAATTTCTGTCACCTCTAAACTTCTCCATGATCACTAGTTCTAACTGTCCTTATGGAACGGTAGAGTTTAGCTGCCTTGTTGCTTGCTATTCAAAAGAAAAGACAGGATCATATATAAATACTTTATATTAAAATGTATATTTATTAAATATTTACATAATTCTGTGTAGACGTAGGTACACTTTTACAAAAATGACCTGAAAACAGAAATGACAACTCTGAAAGTTTTTTTTTTTCTTTACAAGACTTATACAGGCATTCTGAGAAAGAGTAGAAGGATTAACCGAGATCTGTAGTGGTAAAGAGCTGAGAAGTTGAGAAGTGTGACAGTGAGAATGTAACACAGGAAGTGAGGCGAGACAGAGAGGACAGAAAAGGATGGGAGAGAGATAGAGTGTGACAGAAAAGGAGAGAGAAGGAGAGTCCAGCTGGTGGCAGAAACAGAGAGAGATGTAAGGATATGACACCTCCTGTCTCTGCACTGGCCTTTGCTGGCCTTTGCGGGAACATACATGACAGCCTTGTCACACTCACTTACTTTCGCTCCCTCCATCGAGGTATATGGAGTGCGTAAGAGGGTCATACACAGTAGGCAAGAGAAGGACAGACAAGACACAGAAAAGGAAAGAAAGAAAAAAGAAAGAAAGAAAGATTACAGGAAATTTTGGTGCTACATTTACTCACTTCTGCACAGATTTCTCTTAGCCTGCTATAGTACTAATGTCCTTGGCATACCACTAGTCTGTCTCTGTGTGTGATTCTTATTCTCACAAAGCAAAAAGAAAAGATCATTTCTTTTCTTTAAACTTTTACACAGCTTGTTTTCAGAAAATGTAACTTATGAGCATCCCTGTCAAATTAGTTTTTAACCTTCAACAAAAGGTTTAATTACCAAAAGAGCAGCTGCCCTGTATACACACTCATTTTACTCTAATTGTGTTCTGCAGTGCTTTTTGGCAAGTACATATCTGTTGTTGTTGTTGTTGTTGTTGTTGTCAGGGTTCTCACAGGATGAAAAAGAATGTAGGAAATAGCATTTTTCTTTCTTTGCTTTTTTTTAGTGGCAGAAGCAGTTGTAGTATCATCTAGAAGTATGTCAATACTCTAAACTGTGGGTATTACCTTCTACTTCTACCTGTCTGCTGAGATGGTATTTTGCAAGCGTTTGGAAACTGGCTGCAGGGATTTGTTCCCACTTCCAAGAGCATTACCGAGTGTTCAGTCCAAAACTGAAGTACGTAAAATAATACGTCAGCACATAATAGCGCAGTGAGACACAAAGATATGATCTCCGTAGGCTTGTTTGAGTAATTGAACCATTAGTGGTCTTTTCTACCAGGATTGTTTGCATGGCCATGGTTTGAGTTTGCATTGTGGCAGAATTTCAGCCAAGTTCAATTATTTCACCAGACAAGCAATAACTTTTGTTTTTGCAGCGTCATCCCAACTGCGTCAACACATAAACTTAATTGAAGTAAATGAGAGGCAGCAGGATTGTTTGTTTTCTCACAATACTAATGATGGTCAGAATACAGCATTAAAGAGTTATAGCTGCTGAACCATAACGCACAGCTTGTGTAGATTTTATACACAATGCAAAGAGAATTTGTTTCAATGTGGATGTTGATTTGTGAACTTGGGTGTTGTCATCATCAATCTTCCTATTAGAAGAGTAGTATTGTCTAAAATATTGCATGATTAGGACCAAATGAGAAAAGAAAAACAACTCCATAACAGTAGGAGTGGCAATATAGACAATCTAATACATTGCTATTACAATAATATCAATAAGGTCACAAATGTTAATGAATAAAGAAAACTAAATAGAAAATATGCTCGCCCTCCCTTTTCAACCTTGCTTTGGTCCCAACATCCGTATTCATGCCTGTAGACGCAGGCAGGAGAAAAAAGTCCATTTCTAGGCATCCCATGATTTGCATGTGATAAATAAATGAGATGAACCAATCAAGGGAGCTCTGCATGTGTATGTGTGTGAATCGCTGTCTGCTTATGTCCATAGCGCTCAGCTGGTTAAAATTGCTTGACAGGAGGAAGGCAAGAGGGACTGTGACAGAAGAAAAAAAAGATCAGTCCAGCACAGTAGTAGGGAGTGGGTGAGATAGGAATGGGGAAACACAGTCTTGGAGGGCCCCGTCGCACCGCTCAACACAATAATGAATTTCAAATAAGTTATTCACTTCAGGAGTAAGTGGCTGGCACCCACTCCTTACAGCTGGTTTGTTGAGATAATTGATTTTCAAATAGTTTTGAGGACGAGGAATGGGGACGGGGGCTGGGGGAGGGATACTGGGGAGGGGGCCTGGTTAGTGAGGGTGGGGGGGTAGCTACAACAAGGTAGTCTGCATGTGTAGCACTGGCACTTCTGAGTGTGTGCATGTCAATTACGTGTGTGTAGTGTGTGAGAGAGAAGTTACAGGGATATTTTAATTCACGCAGGAAAGAGGCCGTGTCGGAATGGAGGCCGGGGCACTAGCAGTAATTAAACTGATACAGCTCGGCAGGCACACACACACTCATGTAGGGAAGATGAATTTTTCATGGCTAGCACGTTTACTTCATCTCTGCCGTCTCTCCTCTCTCGTCCTGGCTCAGGGCGTGTTGGCTAGCTAAACTTTGCGCTGGTTTTTCACTGGGCTGTTAACATGGCAGCCTTCCATTGCTGGCTGCAGTGACACAGATAACTGAGCATCCGGGATGACAGCGACACAGACTCAATGAGATGCATTAGTGGCAGGATTTGAATTGACAATGTAATTTACCATGTCTCTCTCGCTATCCTCTGCTAACTCTCTCCCACTCTATCTGTCTCTGCCACCCTCCTCTTGCTATCTCTCTGTTAAATTCATAGGAAGAGGGAGAAAGTGAGGTGAGGAAACTCAAGCAGCCGCTGGGGTTTCCATCATGAATATGCTTAACACATGAAACATCATAAAGGAATGAGTAGAGTAGAGACTGCAAAGCAGACAAAAACCAACAAACAATGCTTGTCATCTTACACCAAATCTTTAAAAGAGGATATCTAAACATAGTCCCATGTTGGAGGAAGCCAGAGAACCTGTTGAGAACCCACGCAGACATGGGGAAAACATGCAAACTCAACACAGAAAGACTCAAGACTGGATTCAAACCTAGGACTTTCTTGCTATGAGGTGACTAACCACCACAGTGCCATACTTTTTATTTGACTGCTAATTTTTGCAAAATGAGACATTTTAGAGGTATATGCATTTCATTTGACACATCTAAGTATTCCATAATTTTCCGTATTTTCCTCAGTTAAACTCTGATAGGTTATCAGTTTTTTGCTCCTGCTTGCTTTTTAAGTGTTACAACCAGCTCAGCACTTTCTTCCATATTTAACAAAATTGCAGCGACAATATGCATGAATCAGTAGTGGAGCGTGCCATTCAGGGCTCCAAAGACAGTATGGAAATAGTAGCATGTTTCCAGTAAGTGTGTATTTTTTTTTGCTGCCGAATTCCTTTTTTTTTGTTACACAAAAATGTTGAGAATGAAGTTCAGCAAACTTTGTCACTGAACCTAATCCAGGGTTAACAGAAAACTCCAGTGTGACACTGTGGACAGGTGGTTGGTAAATACACCTTTCTTTCCAACACTTGAATTCACAGGCATTTTGACAGTTTTGGCCTTGGGGCCTAGATACTCATTGAGACCATAATTGAGCTATAAGCTAAAAAGGCAATCGTTATACCCTCTGTTTAGCACCTAACTGTCAGTCTGTGTGTTTGCATGTGTGTGTCTGAAACCAGAGTCTTGCCATCAAGTGACAGGAGAAGCCAGGAGCAGGATCTGCGCAGACATGTAGACAATCTCTGGAGCCAAATTTTCGCACTGGGCATAGAGTAGCAGGGCTAAAATCAGATGCACAGATAAGCGTATTAAGGAAGATAAACGTACATGCATACACATACAGGCTAATTACACACACTCGAAAGCACAGTCTCAAAACACAATAGTTTTTGTGTGTTTGTGTGCATGTGTACATGTGTGCGTTCTTTCTGATTCGGATTGACAGGATGCTTAGAAGGCTGTGCGCTCACTATAATTACACACACTTGAGAAATGTCGGCTCTCTGTGCTGGAGAGGAGGGTGTAATCAACGCTCACAAACACGCATACGCACACACCTGACATTCTTGCAAAGATTAGCAACACACCTCTTTGCTCTGGAATCCAAATCTGAGGATGAAGAAAATAAGTCAGGTTCACACACTCATACACACAGACTCAGACACACTCACTCACTAAGGAGGCATCACTGTCATCATAGTCATCATCAGTGACGGCTGTTGTCTTATCATCAAATCTGTCACCATCATCACTATCATCATCACCTTCATCGTTGCATGCTGTTGGCAGCAATCTTTGTTTATTATTTTTTAAGTGCTTGTAAAACATAATCCATTTGTGTGCACAAACTCTCTCTCTCTCTCACACACGCACACACATACACAGACATAGAAAGTCACTGTGTTGAATTGTCATAAACCTCTGTAATATATTCATTTCCATGATGAGGTTATATATTTAGCAAGCACCATGAGCAGGAAAAACATTAAAGAAATATTTTGTCCAAATATAAATTGATTATAATTATATATAAACAGTAATTATACCAAAGTATCTGTGAAATTAGCTGCTTGAGGCCTTAATGGTTGCATGAGCACTGAATGCTGTTAGGTAGAGATGTCAAAGTCACAGATCAAGTTATGTGTGCTTTTCCCATTCACAGATGTCACGACTGCAACATCTTTTTTGCTGGACAAATGTATGAAAATGTAAAAATCTTATTTTAACAAATAACAGTTGACAGTCAATGTAAATTTTCTTCTGGATCTCTAAACTTGTTTGTTAAAGCAACTTTCCAAAGCCAAAGCTTGCTAAAAGGGTTTGTGTTTTCTCTTCCTACTGGGCACCTTAATTACCTCAGGCACTATTTACCGGAGATTATTAAGGAACAGCTGTCTCCTCCCTATGTTTATGTATGTATGTTTCTGCCCTCCCATCTCAGCCCTTAGGCTACCAGTCCTGCCTTTTTGCATAACAAGTGCACACTCTGCAGTCAAGGTTCCATGGCCATTATTCTGCACCCTGTGGTCCCTGAATTCCCAAGTAGTCCCTCAGGTCCTGGACCTCCTGCGGCGCAGTGTTGAGGGAACACTGTTTTCATTAAGACGGTCATTTTCTGCACACTGTGATTTGTGTGCATTCTTTTAAATAGTTTTTAAAAAGCCAGGGCCCCTTGCATTAAATACCGCTGGAGTAGAACTATTAAGTGGCGTGAAGCTGTTGGACAAACTGTCGTCGTTATGGCATGTCAAATCCATCACAATGGGATGGCGTTAAGACACACAAATACAATACAAACACGCACACACCACCTCCGCCTCTGTTATGGACAGACAGTGCACAGTTAAACATCTAAACGCCACGGCACATTTTTTATTTCACTTTTATGTCCTTAGTGCTTCTTCTGCACAGTTTTTGCTATTACTCATTCCCACAATGCCCCCACATGCACACTCACTCCGCTTTACCAGCAGCTATTATTCCTCTTTGCCGAACTTCAAGACAGGCAAATTAATTATGGACTTCTTGATCTAGAAACAATTATGATTACAGCACGGCCTCCTCTGCGGAGCCTCAAAGTGTCATGGCTGCCACTCCCAGCCTCTTTGAAGTGTCGTGCTGGTGGATGGCACTATTAGTGTGGCACTGCAACTTATCACCATGGCCCCATCAACTGCAGAAGAACTCTGAGGCAAAGTACCCTCTAATATTTAATAATTACCAAATCTCACAGCAGATAGGCTTTTTTCTCATTAAGAAGGAGGTACTTGATCATTTCTCTCTGTGTGTGGAGTCTTGTGCGGGCTTGAGTGTATGTTTGCTGCGCGTAACTGTGCAACTGAGCAACCTCTAAAAATATTTAGTGAATCAACTATTCCTAGTTTGGCTATTATGGGGAAATTATAATTGCTGCCTTTGGTTTGACTAAATATGACCATGAAAATGCTAATCATGCTAATTTTTCCGAGCTAAACCCATATTTGTGACCAGTGCATTAGAATAAGAATTAAAAACTGCAGTTCTTGTAATGTGCTTGTAAACAGTGCAAAAAAGAAACATTTTTGAAGTAGGCCTCAGAAGCAGAAGTTGAAAAGCACCAAATGAGATACACATCCAGTGAACTGGTTTCAAATATATTCATCATAAACATTTATGTTGTTAAAAAAACTATAGCAGCAACACTGCTTTGCTTAGAAAAATGTGCTATTAATGTCTTAATTATCTGCAAAAGAAAGGGCAGCATACTATATCATTTATTAATCCAACATTTTAAAAAATTAAAAGTTAATGGTGGTAAGCACGTAAGAACTAGGGCATATTAAATATTCTAAAACGGAGCTAAGATACATTCATTATTCATAAATTAATTGTAGTTTTAGGATTACTTTTTGTTTTTAAAAATGTTGATTTTTGGTAAATCTTTCTTTTCCTTCTTTTTTTTATAGGTTAATCTGATGAACAAAACTGCAGAAAAGAGAATTCGTGCAATAAGAGCACAACAACTGTCCACTGACATAAATATCATTGTTTCTCCTGAGTGGACGGAGAGGTGGTTTTAGCAGACAGGACTCCCCTATCATAACTGAGACACGCACTCAGTCATGTTCACGTCAACTCACTGTCGGTAGCATAGCAAAGTCTGCAGGGGGCATGCTCACATATGCACACACACATGCACGCATCCCAGATTCTAACACAGAAAAGCACTTCATGGACAGGCTGTCTGGGGAAAGGTGCGAACAAGATATTTTGTGCCCTTTCTTGGAGCTGCTGGGCTAGGCTAATAGTTCTGCATGCACACAAACACACACGCACACAAGGCTTTGAGAGACAGGTCTCACTCTGCAGCGAGGAGATGAATCCCTGACAGCATCATGCCGCACAGTAAGAGACCCCCATTTCTGCCACCCAAAGGGAGGCAGGAGAGACAGAAACCAGTGAGAGTGAAGCCGGGAAGAGAGATAAAGTTGTGCCTGTGTTTTGCTTCATCTTGCTGTTGTGCAACACATCAGCAGTGCAAGACCTGCATCTGTATATAGCCAAGCAGCGAAAATTGAATTATTTTTCTCAAATGATGTGTGACCCCAAAGGTCATTCCCTGTTCTCAAGTCTTTGTGTGGCAGTCCATGTTTCCCTGAATGGAAAACCTGCTTATCAATAAAGAGGCCAAGCACTATGAAAGGCCAGAATGTGGAGACGGACTTTTAAAAGGTCCGGTCCTCTGGAAAGGCGGCAGACCAGAGCTAACAGAAATCTTTACTTATTCAGCTCAACGGCAGAATTGAAAACAACAATAAGTACCAGCAGCCTGAAGACTATGGAGGCTGTGTGTTTGTGTTTAATTTAGATCTGCGTGAGAAGGGACTTGGTGCAGAAATGTATGATTTTGAAAGGGTGAATGCATTCTGTGCAAATAAATTTCCATGTTGATTTAATGTGAGTTAAAGTTGAACAGTGAAAAAAATGATGCAAGATTTTTCTCAAGTCTTGTGTTTCTTAAGGCCTGTGTTTTGTTCTTTGTGAAGTGGGAATACATGGAGTACAACGTGTGGTCTACAGTAGTTTAGCTTCGACAATGAGGTAATGACAACGGGGATATAAATTATAAATCACATATGTCACAGAAAACTACTTCCCTCTTTAAAATAGAACTAACATGTGAAATTTAGGTCACTGAAAGTACAAAACAGCATACTTCCTCTCTTAACTGAAGCCATTTAACCATGCAGAGAATTCATAAGGAATATTCCTTCAGTTCCAGCATTTTCCAAAACTCTGTTGTTTAGCTAGACTGATTCTGAAAAGACCCTTTATGGTTGATTTTTCAATTTTTTTAGTCCTGTGGGCACCACAAGAAAATCTACTCCACTGTACTTCTTTGATACAAATTTCAAGCAAAGCAATCAATTGCTAGAAAGACTAGATTTAAACTACATTTTAGAAAACAAGGTTCTGTAGTTACTGAGTTTCCACTTTAAAAGGATGTTTTATGACTGCCAAAATTTAACTCAGTCTGAGGATCTCTTGGTTTATGTTGTGAAATATGCAGGCAGAAAAATGTATGCCTCAACTATTCAATTTATTTATTTAGAAATACTATGGAAATAATCTTGAATATTTCAAATTGTGAAACCCAAAAATCAGTGCCTCTTGCTCCTTTCTTGGAGAACACCCTCCTCCTGTCACTCTGTATTTCTTCATGTCTCCATTTGTGTCATATATCCCTCAGCTCTTCCTTCTGCTGCTTGTTCTTAACAGTTTGCCTAGAGGAAAATAACATTACACCCTGCTACTGAATGAACTTTTTGCATGTGAGCGTGCACGCATATGCTCAGATGCCAGTGGGTAAGCGATGGTTGGGTATATGGTTGTGCGTGCTTGTAACCAATTCCATTCATGCTCAGTTATTTTCCATGTCTATGTGAACATGCTCATGTGTGCGTGTTTATGAGTATGTGCTTGTGCATATGTGCGCACGTGGAGGAGTTTAGTTGATTGGGGCCGCACCTCATCCTCAATCAACCTTCCGCTTCCTGTCTCACCACACTGACCTGAGCTATTGTCCAGCTACAAGCCACTATGGAGTGCAGCACCTCACCAGGCATTAGCATTTTAATCACAATATGCACGTAAACAATGCAGTGTGACATGAGTGTGAAGCTTGTCGACAAAGAGAGAATGTGTCATTAAAAATGATGCTATTTTTCTAAAAAAAAAAAAAAAAAATCCATCACAATGGAGACCAAAAAACAGAGAACATCCACCCGGACAATATGATAACAGTGTTCTTCTCAGTTAATAAACATTATATTTTACTATACTTCCTGCTTCAGCTTGCCTGCCTTATCTTTCTAACATTAATTTGACTACCTTTCTAGTTCCTCTACAGGCTTTCCAACAAAAGGTTTATCCACACTAACTAGTAACACTTAATCCTTATGGCCATGCCATAGTTTTTCTTCCTAAGATAACTTTATTTTAACTCTTTTATATCAAGTAATTCAGTAAGCCATTTAAGATGAATTAGTAACAATAGCACAGGAAACAATTCAAAAAAGCCTAAATTTTCTTATGTGTAGTGCTTGTGTTGTATTGCTGTGTGTGTTTTTTCTATGCAGGCTCCGCACGAGACTGCTTACTGTCAATCACCTGACACCCACGGGGAGAAATGGAAATCTCTGGCAGAGATATATGTCTGCTTCACATCCATGTTTGTCATGTATCTGGAGCCAGAATGTAAACTTCCATTTATTTACTTTAGGCTCGGTTTGTTTGTTTTTTTACATATTAAAAGCAAATGTTAAAACTTTTACTTTTATAACAGGAATTTTAACTGTAAATGGTATTACTAAACATATAAATTATAGAAGTTAAATTTGTCTCACTGAGACAAATTGTACATAAATTGAATAAATACTAACTTGAGATGCCTATTCTAGCTTGAAGCTTGGTTGGTATGATCATGCATGTTCAAACTTTTTGCATTATGCTTAAATGGCAAATATGACCATCACAAGCATTCAGGGTGACTTAAAGTATGTTTGTGGCAAATGTAAATTCAACATTCACTGTTTCCTGTAACAAATGTCTGGATCTTTATCTAAAAAAATGCTCCTCTGTGTTCACCAGCCAGTAACCTTGTCTGTTTTTAGGTGTTAAGAAGTTATGTGTTGACTTATGCAGCGCTTTTAGGATTTTGCCTGTAAGTGAAGGTGATGCGAGTCAGTTTTAAAAAAAAAAGCAGAAAGGTGCTGAAAGGCTTGTCAGAACTAATAATAAGTTGTTGTTCACTGCAAGTGTGTGGTTTACATGTAGCCGCTGTGTCCATTGTTGATATGATAAATATTAGCGCTGTTTTAAGCAAGCATTAAATTTTATATATTTTACTTGTTTTTTAGGATTCTATTTCATTTCACACAGTGTCTGCTTATCTACTTATACTTAGCGGTCTGAAAGCATTTGGTCATGGTTCAAGCAGATACAAGGGAGCTGGGAATTTGTTTACACAGAAATTTATGTGTTTTGTCTTGCCATGTCATAATGTAAACCCTCCTGAAAAAAAACACTGACATTTGGCAAGAGGAAGATGCAGGTTCCTGCAGCTATAGTGAAAGAAATCCTCTCACTTACATGAAAATCAGCCACTTATAAAAGGAGGTGTCATGATTCAGATGACTCTAAAGCCAAAGAGTTATGACCTGGCTTGATAAAAGTAAAAAAAACAAAAAACATAACCAAGCTAAAAATATGCAGCCTGTCTGAGTGAAGGCAATGAGAAGGAAGATGTGATATCCTCCCATCTTAAAAGCAGTCTTCCTCTTTCATGCCATCCCACTCTCCGATTGGTATAACAGGTAATTAGTGGTGTGTCATGGCCCTGGGGAGCTTAGGAACAAGGAAAAGGTGGGTGAAGAAAGAGACGGGGAGAGTGAGAGAGAGATTTCTGATTACCTGACAAGTTAGGGCTGGAAAGGCTACACTTAGCCCATTAAAGATTTTTTCTCCAGCATGACATTTGAGAGCAGCTGTGAAGCCGCGCGCCACCTTGCCATTTCCCTGTACACTGGGCATCCATTTAGGGACAGGGATGGAGAGAGAGAGAGAGAGAGAGAGAGAGAGAGAGAGAGAGCGAGAGAGAGAGAGAGAGAGAGGGGCCACCAGGCCATCTCAGCAGCACAAATGGATTTCATTCACCAAGGTGAACTATAGTACACTGATAAATGCACTTCCTTGAATGTCAGCAAATGTCACCCGAGAAGCCATTTGCCACCGTTTTAATAGCTTCCCTAGACTTACCGAGGGAGTGACAGAAAGTAAGAAGGTTAGGTGAGCAAAGAAAAATGATGAGTCACATTGAGTGAGAGACAGATAAAGTCAGGGGACAAACAAATGCACATATGCACGGCAAGGCACGGCACAAAACGATAGAGGGATTAAGGCAGGGAGAAAGAGAACAGATGAGAACAAGGTTGGGCTTTTGTCACTTCCACATGATTAAGCAATTAGCTATTTGAGATGTCTCCAACAAGGTGGGGGAACCAGACAGAAGTGGCTATTTAGAACTTAATCCCTCTCGCTTTCTCGTTCCCTCTTTTCTCTCTCGTCGTTGGACTTATCTCCTCATCTGCGTGTGTCTTTTCACCTGCGCATCCTTCTTCTTATTGATGTATTTTGCAATGTATGTATTTCTGTCTGCTTTTCTCTTTCTCTGTGTGTACGTACATACATATACAAGCACAGGCACACACTCACCCTTGACTGTTCAAGCGAGAGCTGGCATCATTAAGTGTAATGTGAGAACCTGCAAGTACAGTTGAGGCCTCTGCTTTCTGAGAACTGTCACACAACAAGACGGGATAAACACACTCAGCCACCTTGAATGTGTCGGTTAAATCAATAAAGGTAAAGCACACTAATTGCTGTTAGTTGGCAGCTTATCATTGTGAGGCTGCTGACTAACCTTTTACCTGTTGCTTCAAGTTCTTCTGTGATTAAAAACTAGAAGCATCAGGTTCAGCTTTCTTATTTGTGCTTCTTTTTTCTGTTTCTCTTCCATGTGCAATCCTTATTTTCCTTGCTCTTATTTGAAGTTTTATATTAAGTATGAAACCTCATTTTGTCTCCATGCACAACTTTTCTGTGCATGCACAAGCGCTTTATGCTTGACTTTAGTATGAACAAATACAGTGTGCGCGAATGTGTGTAGGTTGTTTTGACTGCATGAGGACAACGCTGGCTGCAGCCAATCCTAATCCCCCATTCATTTCCACCAAGCAGTTGCTAAGGTTACAAATTACCTTTGGTGCTGGTAAGTGGTTTCTTTTATGACACTGGACGCCCTAATCCTTTTACTGAATACATATTTCATTTAGGATTAGCACAACAACGGATACAGTTGTTCTTAGAATATTCCAACTCCAGCTCTCTGTTTTGTTCATGCTCATCAGGTACACCACTTGCATATCAACTCTGACTCTCATTTAAAATAACGGAATAAATTAATAAATAAGCCTTTTTTTATTTTAGTCTGCACTTTCTTTTTCTCAGACTAGAGTTATGGGAAAGCCTGAGGGAAGTGAAACTCAATCAGCCAGGTACTGTTAGATAAGTAACAACAAGGCTTTTATCGGGTAAACAATCGATTAGACCACATTATTCTCTTTTACAGATTTCTATGGTGTGTTCAGAGTGTCTTTTTACAGATGCCAACAATGGAGACTGTTTCTTTTCTTTAATACACACCATTTTAAAGCTTTGGATTAAAAAAAAAAGGGAAGGAACTTTTATGTTTTTCAGGAACTGAATTTCCCTGGTGGAAAATAACAAATGCTGGTTTTAGCCGATGGCTGACATACTGAGAATACTTTATGGTGCCTGAGAGGTGTCAGGGGGGCATAACTACTAACAAAACGAGTAGATGCAATTTTATAATATATTTTTATTTTTAACTAAAGAAACATAACAAAGCTCAGATTTGAATACAATGAAAGCAAAGAATACAAATGATGTTTATTCATATGGGACATGTCTTATACAAAGGCAAGTTACATAACCCATAAAACAGCTAAATACAAAATGCAATGCAATACATTTTAATACATTTTACATAGAAAATTAAGTGTTTGCAATGAAGCAAATTATAAAGTGTTTGTTTGGTGAATGAACATCAGTCGGTTGGAAATGCATGTTAGTTGTATGCAGTGCAACTAAATGCTGCATCTGCATGTTTTGTAGGAACAGTTAACACACTACTATCGCATGACATGAGAGCTAAAGAGTGCAAATACAGTAAGACCTACACCAAAAAAACCCGTTTTGGGTCTATTACCATGTGGGGATTTTCAGAGATACAGTGCCATTGTTAATTTTACAAGTTCTGTTTTCTTCTTCTTTGTTAGAACAATCAAATCATCTGCAGCCTCAAAGTCTGTTTGGAGGGGAGACGTTATAAACGGTCTCCTACAGTTGATCCTGATGGAAATGAAAGTGGGGATAGATTCTTTAAAGATCTTGCCTGAACTTGAATGCTCCAGTTCTCCCAGTTTTCAGGACTTTTTTGTTGACCTGGCATGCTTATTAGGATTTCAATCTGAGTCTTGGGCAGGAAATTCAAACACAGAGTTTGATGACAGAGATGAGTTTGTGCCTCTTTCTTCTGTCTTTCTGTTATGTATGATGTCAGTTTTCTTCTAAAGAGAAAGCAAATTTTAAGGCTGACGTAATGACACCAAATACAGTCAGCTGGCTGAGATTACATTATCTACATTATCTGATATCTAACTCCCCACCTAAGTGCCTGAATAACTTACAATTTTGATAATTAGCTGTTGCTTACTGACTGACTGCCTGGCTGCATGACTGATGGCCATATTGACTGGCTGCCTGTCTGTCTGCCATACTGACAAACTCGATGACTATTGAGGCTCAGTCCTGCTATGTGGTGAGATCATCATCACTGGCAAGTGCAACAAAAGACTGATGGGAAGAGGCTGTCTATGTGTGTGTGGGGGTGTGTGTGCAAGTGTGTGATGGCTTCATTCCTGTATTAACACAGTTCTCTCTGTGGATGAGTCAGTAGGCCAAGCCTGACCATCATCCTCTCTCATCTCCCTTTCTCTGTCACACACATACACAAGAAATCAAAAAGCTCTCAGCACACACACACACACACACACACACACACACACACACACACACACACACACACACACACACACACACACAAAATGTAGGCTTAGGGTGAAGTGGTGCTTAGAAGAAGCGAACTTGGGGTCAGGGTAGAGAGAGAGAGACAAGAGAAGGGACAGATAACACTTCTGTGGGAGACACTATGTTTTATTTTCAGTGCATCATAAATGGCTGTTTCCATTGACTAATCCTTTAATTTTAAAACCTGACATCTCCTCTAAACTATTCATAAACTACTCTACATTTTACAATCATATCATAGTTTTATTTTATTCCAGGGCTGACTCTTTTCTTCTGCTTTAAAGCACGAGCTATGAGATAAAGAAAGGAGCAGACACAGAGAAGTGACAGAAAGAGCAGAGCCAGTGTTAGGAGGAACACATGGGGGAGAGGATTTAGTGTAACACCCAGCTGTCTACCTGTCTGTCTGACTGAGGGAAAGTGGGGTTTTCAGTGTAACACAGAGCCAAGCTGTTCTCCTCAGCGGCGGGTAAAAGTGTGTGTGTATGTGTACTCTCCTTGCTTGCTTGGTCTCAGGGGCGCCATGGTGAGGAGGAGATAGGCAGACGACCAAATTCTCTCTCTCTCTCTCACTCTCCTGTCTCCAGTATAGATGTCTCTATATGAACACAAAGCGAAAGAGAGAGGATGAGAGACACAGAGAAAGAGAAAAACAGAGGGAAGGTAACAACAAAACAGACCCTCTCCATGCCAATGCAAAACCCCACTGTACCTCTGTTGGTCTCTCCTTCTGTTTTTGTCTTGTTTCTGTCAGATGAATCTCAATCCCCTGCTTTGAGGATATATGACTTCTCAGCTCTTTCTCTTCTTACAGTCTCTCTATTTCTTAAGTATTTTCTCTTTTATCCCATTTCTCTATTAACCCCTTTGTTGTCCATCTTTTTATCCCACCATCTTTTCTTCCCCTAAAAAAGGGTATATGAGCAGTTTTATGCATTTGTTTATTTATTTTGCTTTTTAGATTCATCTATATGTAGCTGTTCTCTTTGTTAATGTATGGTTTTACATATTTAATCTCACGGGTTATCCTCTATGTGAAATTATTGACTACATGGGTTTTATTTAGCAATATGTGCAGCTGAAAATTCTTAGTATATGAACAGAAGGATAAAACTACCTTTATTTTGGTTTGTAAAGAGTAATTATAAATGTTGTATTAATGTCTTTTAATGTGTTACAGTAAATTTGATTTACTCTACATTCAACTAATGTATTCTATTATAAAGGGACAATGTTAGTTTCCATTTCTTTACATAGTAAAAATATTGTTGATCATGTGATAGTATTTTCCATGTGTACATGTCTTTTTTGTACCCTGCTAGTTTTCCAAACCATGTATAAATCAATTATTTAAAGCAAATGTGACACCAAACTGGTTTTAAAACACGTTGTTATTGTTGTTTTATTAACAAAGCTGTAATAGAAAACTAACTGCAAAAGAAAAAACTTTTTCAATATGGACACTAAATATTTTCCTTGTCTTGTATAAAAAACTACTTTCAATTCAGATCCCCTTGTTAAACTTCACAAACTAGAAAAAAGAAGCTGTAAAGTAAACTGAAATAGCACCTACCTGCCACCTGCAGAGACAGAAGACACACAAGAATAGAGAGCTAGAATGGCAAATACAATAGAGGAGGAAATGTTATCATATACGGCTTCAATGATTAATATTTTACGTGGTTTCTCAAGAGAATAATCTACATCATATAGAGATGCAATTTCCATAATGCACACATCCTCATTTCATTAGAGGAAAACCCTATAAAATGGTTAAAGGCCTGAATAATGATGCAGCGGCAATTAAAATGGCGGATAACCCAGCGGACCTGCAGGCAGTTATCCTTAATGAGATAATAATAATCTCTGCTCTTTTTTTTCTCTTTTAACAACTTACATCATTGTCGTGCTGCTTAAATATGGTTTATGCTCCGGATTCATCAAAAAAAAAAAACTTGATAAGGGGCGTAGGTGGGAGACTGTTTTGTTCATTATGAGGGAGGTCGCTGTCTTTTTTGATGACAAAATTTATTAATGATCAAATGTTTTTAAATAAAGTACAAAAAGTGCATGGGAACCTCTTTATTGGGTGAAACAGCTGAAGTTGTCCTTTATTGTTAGGTATTATTAATCTGATTCTTGGTGTACAATAAAAGTTATTTTTTTGTTTTTTGGATTTTATTTTAAAATGTGTCAGCTGTGATTCTGGAACAAAAAAAACCTTGAAAAAACCTTGAAGAAATATGATAAACTGAAGGGGGGAAAGTGTTGAACAGACAGCCTGCATGTGAGGATATAAATAGACGCGAGACTTCACAAGTCCAAACACAAAAGCATTCTCAGGGAGCAGAGGAGGGATGCAAAGTGCTAAACTCACCAGCACCCAGTGACGTGGTGATACTGGTCGTTTTCCTGCCGGGGGAAGATTTAATAAACGCAGAAAAACAAACACGGTCTGTGCAGTGACGGGGTTGTTGCGAGGTGAGGACGGTGGCACACTGGACACATCCTCCTGTAGGAAGGAAGCGGAGTTGTGGAAAAAAAGCAAACAGGAGCCACGGACGGGTCTCTTTAACCCCGCCGTGAACTCGCGACCCTACCATCCGACTACTTCCCATTACCTCTGCACGACATTTAGCCCACATACCGCAGAGCGCGCACGCACACGCAGCATTGTGTGGGTCTGTTTGGATGGGGTGGAGGGGAGCAAGCGAGGGCGGCGGCGTGCTGTTCATGGAAGGGTCAAAAGAATGAAAACTACCGTGTTCACAGGGCAATTACAAAGTGCGGACGCTGGATGGTCTGTGCAGCCTCAGCCGACAGGGAGAGAAAATATTAGGCTGAAGCAAAAGGATTTCTTAAAAATATTTTTTCTCACTTTTGGCTAATATTAAACTTAAAGTTAAATCTCTTTTATATCTCATTTGATGGTGGATTTAATGGGTAAAATCAACATTGAGTAAAAAACAAACAAAACAAGAACAACCCGTTCTGAAATTTGGAAAAACCTTTCTTTTCTTTTCTTTTCTTTTCTTTTCTTTTCTTTTCTTTTCTTTTCTTTTCTTTTCTTTTCTTTTCTTAACGTCTAATTTTAAATTGTATGATAACGCAAATAGCCTGCCTCAAACCTCATTATAATCTCGATATTATTGCTGCATAACAAGAAATTTATCAAAAAGAAAAGCGTCACTATTTCCCAATCCAATCAATCTAAGTTAAGGCTCGTTATGAGCGTGCTGTACTAGTGCCTCAGTGTGAACTTAGCTGAGTGAATTTTCTGCAAAGAAAAAAGCTCGTTTGGATCTTATTTTGCTTAACAACTAAAAGTCGCATTAAAGCAATAAAATAGTGACGCCTTTGATGACTCCCGTCAGAATTAATTGCTCTGCATACTGCCAGACTGTTTCATTAGGATGTTTACAAATCTGTCATTAGCTGTAAAGACTAATTGTGGGTAAAGTATCAATAACTTTAAGCAATTGTAAATTTAATATTCATCTAATTTGGACTATATAATATTAAGACGTTCTGTTGCGCATTTTTACTTACTGTTCCTGTGCTATTCCGGGTGTTTTGCGACACTTACAGTCTATTGGACATTAGACAGCTTTATCCTATCTGCTGAAAGGCCAGCTGATACGCTACTGTGTCGAGCTCGCAATTTCAACCTATAGTGTTTTCTTCTACATGGCTGTGCCATAAAGGGTTACGTTCTTTTCTGTTAGATGTATATTTTTTCACATATATTTCTTTTTCTCTGATATATAGTCTGTGTCTAATGCTTTTAGATTATTTCTTCTTCTGATGGAGTAAAGCTGCCTCTAAATGTTAAAGATAATAGGTTAACTGAGTGGAAAGGTCGTGGTTGCTTAAGAAGAGAAATGAAGCGGCCACAGGAGACACGACGGAGGGCAGATCCACAACTACAGCTGCCACACATGAATGTTTGATAAGCGGGCGGGATAATGGCTTCTTAAATCAGTCAAACATAAACATCTCCATCACGCTCTGACATCTGCCATCCATAATAATCTAAACCTGAATAATGAATGAACAACAACAAAAACGCTGAAATATCTCAATGCGCCATATAGGAAGGCGGATATAGGTCAAGTTTGTTTTGTTCGGTTTATGTTAGTATTTATGTGCTATTGCAATACTTGCGGTGACTGTCGCTTTGTGGCCTGGGTATCACTTCAGGGTTTTTGTATATGCGCAAGTAAGCTGCACAGAAAAGATTGCAGGTCATATGCAGGCTCCACTGATTTCAGCAGCGTGTGTTTGAGCCCAGTGCATGAAAATATTATGGTTTCAGTAGTAAGGACTGGGTGAGTGCACAGCCCACTAACCTGATACAAACTACTGATACTGCAAAAGCCAATCAGCCTTGTGTGGAGGCAAAATTTACCCCCCACACACTCAGATAGGAAATAATTCGATTGTAGGAATAATAATAATAATAATAATAATAATAATAATAATAATAATAATAATAATAATAATAATAATAATAATAATAATAATAATGTATTTGAGCATTAATAAGTTAAACTAATTTTAATGACAGGCTAAAAAGAAAAAAAAGAAAAGTTGAGAAAATAAAATATTGATGAGATTATATATTAACGGTATGATAGAAGTTGTGTGTCTAATAATGGTCATTTTCTATTTAACCTGTTGCACCTTTCTTTTCCTTTCCTTTCCTTTCTCCCCCCTCCCCCCCTTTCTCTCAGACATCAGCTATTGATCCTGGGAGTCAAATGGAGATGGGTAGCCTACACAAATCAGATTGGACTGGCTCTGTTCACCCGTGAGTAACCGGCTCATCGGTCGCAGCATCCCTCCGTTATTATCTTGTAAACTAATATCTAGTTATAGGACGGTTAGTTCCGTTCCCCGTTTCTGATTGGCTGCTACGGTGACGTATTCGATAAACACACACCTAAGACTGTGTAAAAACAAAAGTCACGACACCTACGCCTAATCTTAGCTACATAAATCTACATAGATTTTCGGGAACAATTAGGTAAATAGTTCAGCAACTTCTTTTCTTCTTCTTTCCCCCTGCACACTCGGATGAATGCAGGTAACTTAAAACACCATGTAGCTGCAGTTTTGTCCACTGGGTATTCCATTAAACTTCTTCAAAGGCTGAGTGGCCAAACAATAAATAAATATTGCAGACTGTACTTACTAGACTTTGCATAAATATAAGTTACTTCGGATTAAATATTTATGTTCTCCAAGTGGAATCATATTTAAGAGTCGTCTAGTAGCCTCATCATGAACTTATATAAGGCAAGTCTGTTTCTCTGAGACTTTTTATTCGTTTAATTCATTCAAATAAACTTTAATATGCACCTGGGGCTGTCAAAGCAGCTGTGTTGTTAAAGTAGTTATTTCACATTAATATTAATATCCTTGAAGTGGAGTCCAAGTGGGAGAGTACCCTTAGATTATTTTCACAAAATCCCTTAAAGCAAAGTAATCGCTATAGTAGGCTAAATGATTTTAATGCAAGCCAAATCTATCCAAATATACAAGCAAAATAGGTAAACTTCTAAATGCGATTGTGCCTCACATAAAACCAACCCATATTTCTACTTCTGCCGAGAAAAAAACCTTCATGATCCAACTTTGAGACTGTTCTTTCTCTGATATGCTACCTTCCTGCTTGCCCGGGCACTCTGTGCATGAATTGTTCTCCACAACAATAATTACAGCCGTGGAAGCAGACAATCCCATGCACACTGAGCGGATATGACATGGCCCACCTCTTTTACACTTCATGCCTACCTCAAACTTGACTTGGGGGTAAACGGGCAATCGAGAGGAGTAATGTCAAAAGCTGCAGTCAAGGAGAGGAGAGGACAGGGGAGAGAGAGGGGGAGAGCGAGTAAACCAAATTATGCCGCAAGCTAAGGAAGCCAATTTGAAACAACGGAAAAAGCCAAAGGATATTAACATGTTATTTGATCCTAGCAAGAGATTAAGAATAAACGGGAAATGTATCTAGATATTAAAAAAAAACAACAACAACAAAAAAACTCAGAAACCGAACCAAGTGCAAGCTCAGTCACAATAAACATTCAAAAACAAAACAAAAAAAAACCCTCCACACAAACACAAAAACCTATGACAGTCCAAGTGAAACAGGATATGTGTTCATTGTTCTACAGGTGAGCTTGACACGAAGATGATCGTTCTCCTAAACTGCAAAAGAATTCATGGAAAATGGAAAATTTAGTTTAACAAGTTATAAATTAAAATTAAAATGTGAGCGAGAAAGATGCTAGGTGCATGCTTCGCTATCACACAATCATCCAAACAATCAGCATGTGACACGGAAATATGGGTTAAACTGTGACTGTGACCTTCACATAGTCACGCGAAAGGGGAGGGTGGATTACTCAGTCTGGATCTATAGATTTCTTACATTACTCTATTACAAACTGAAGCATCAATTAGAGTTTTATCCACTGAGGAAATTAGGCTCTGTAGGTTTTGTTGATGATGAAGGGCTATTCTATTGTGAGAGAGGCAGCAACTGCATGTACTAGAGCACTGCATACTGGTTAAACTTATGGCAAAATCCAGCATCTTATATTGTGGAATGCAATGCAGGTAGATGACAGGTTGAAGTTAAATACAAAATTTAGATTGTTAAACCACGATGTGCTGCCAGAACAATTTTAGGTTCTTGACATCTAAAGTCTAAAGTCACTGGAAGGACGGGCCACAGTTCTTCCGAAAGTTCTTTGCTCATTTGATGTTTTGTCAGTTGATGTCTGTGGAAGCAACTGCATATGATTCGTATGATTTTCATACTCTGCAAGCCATCCAGGGAGCCCTCATGAACTTTGGATGGGGGCAACATCATCCTGGAATGGTCCACTTTCATCAAGACAGAACTGTGTCGTAAAGCTAAAAGTGTTCACTCAAAACAACTCTGTATTAATATACTGCAAATGTTCCCTCTAAAGGGACAAGTGGAACCAGATTGTGCCAGTAAAGCGCACCCCACAGCATACCAGAGCTGCCAGTCCCCTCACGGAAGGGTCAAAAGTTCATGTTTTTCCTTTAATATGTCACCTGTCTGTATTTATAAAGCTTGTCTTATAAAAAAGATAAAGAACCCTAACCAGGCTCCCAAGCAGCCACAATGTAAATGTACTTCACTGAGTAAAAAAATCTTGTGGTTACAGTTTTATTCTGTAAAAGTGGAAAAGAAGTGTTAGCACAATTTTTCCACTATCAAAAGTAATACTGCAGTTATTTAGATTACACCTTTCGCTGATGTACTGGGATTTTATTGCTGTATAACTGCTGTGGAAGTAAAACATAAAAACATAAAACATGCATGACTTCCCACTAAAATGAAGGATTAATTAAAAAAAAAAACAGCACAAAATGAAAGTATTAAAGCAACAGTACCACGTGTTCAGTATGTGAGTATTTAAACTTTCTGTTATGGATGTACTGAGTTTACCTGTATTACGTCAATGAAAAATTAACTGGGGGCTGGAGGTGAAAGCTGCATCATTACATAATATCTTCAAATGATCATGTATTTGGGTGTAACATATTCTTCTTTAGGAGTGTTACATAGCTATAGTTGTCAAATCAATGTAACGTAACTGAAAACAAAATAACTGCATGAAAGTTAAAAAACTTTTCACCCGTCTTATGTGTATTTTTTTCTCATTCACATCTCTACTGCCATATCACTAGCTCGCAAATAAGTGGCTATTTCATTACTGAAATGTTAAAATGGAAAAGGTCATCTGCGGAGCATGTGGCCAGCCCAGCAGCATCTAAACAGGGGTTAAAAAGGCACTACGTGGCCAAAGTGTTGAGTAGCCTCGACTGTGTGCATGCTGTCTGTGGTATCCACATCTCTCACATTAGTAAGCTTTGAGAGCGACCTGTCAGCCACAGTAATTACAGCTTGTCAGCTCCTGTGACACCGGGCTAAAGGGCCATCTCCGCAACTCCTATCTGCATCTCAGAGACTGAGCGCTTAATCAGCCTAGACAGGCAAATCCAAAACAGTCAGATTTTTTTTTATGTAATTCTGTACATATTTTTTAAAGTACCAATCTGGTTATACTGTTAGTTCTATACAGGACAATTTGAGATCTACACATGCAGATTAATGAAGATTCTTCAGGGGTTAGGTGCTGGGAGATAAGAGTGCTGTGAGAGTAGGGGGTTGCTTTGCTTTAAAAAATTGTTCAGCTGTTTAAAAAATAAAATAGGAAAACGTATAAGGCAAGGTGAGCATCATATGTAGCGCTTGGGGCAATGCATTCGATATGCAGCCATTATATTTATTTCTCTGTTTCTCTGTCTCCAAATCAGCCTATCCACCTGGAAGAGTGAACACGAGGCCTCCTCCAGCGCTGTGTCATATTGCTGCACATCTGTAACACGGAGGACCAGGCGCCTGAGCGGTTAAACCGCTGCTGGAAAGGGCGCCAAGAGAAAATGCGCATTAAATACGTTGTTGACGGTATGAAGAAAGGGATTGTGTAAGTAATGACATTACTTAAAAACCTTCTTTTCCCTTTATAACAGATATGGAAATCAAACTGTTTTCTGTCACTTTTACCAGCAGGTGATAAAGTGCCAACAACCGTGAGAATATAGTTTGGGCCACTTTATCACCTGCTGGCTGCTGGTGGATGTAGATTTGGCAAAACAAAGTGTACATTATCGTGTGCAAACATATTTGACTTTACTTTTCTGTTTATTTTATCTTACAGTCTGTCAGATAACCACTTCTCAAAGCTAGAGGGTACAAATGCAAATTTTCCTTCGCAAACGAAGAATCAAAAGTTGGATTTTGGTTTTAGTCCTTCCTAAAATTTGGTGTTCCCACCTGTTTTTTTCCTTCTTTCTCTCTCTCTTTTTTTTAATAATGACTGGCGATGAGGGAGAGACTAGACGAGTCTAATTGATTTTTAAGTGGTGTCTCTGTGGTCTAGAAGAGCAAGAGGGGAGTCCACTTCAGGGAGCTGCCAAACTCCTCTAGTTTGTACCTGAATTGAGGGGCAGTGATGTGTTGCTGATGCGGCTCAACAAGCCTCACTAGGGGCCAGACGAGGGGTGGACAGAGGGGCCAGAGCCCGATCTGTCCTCGGTGCTCTCGTGGGGATGGAGGGTGATTATAAATGAACTTACTTCTGCAGGGGCAATAAGCTGACATGTCAAGCCTCATTCACCAAACAATAGAAGACATATGGTTTGTAATACCTGCACGCAAACACAAACACCCTCTTACGCCTATGTCTTGTCTCAGAACACACTTCTAATGACTGTTTTTTTTCTTTATCGATTAAACACATTTTAAGTAAATATATAGCCTACGTATAATTTTACGTTGTAGTCCAATATGTGTTAATCTACATGGAGAAAAGCCCTTTTGCACAAATTTAAATATATAATGAAAACATTTGGATTCCTAACGCCATATTCCATGAAGAGGAGACGTACCCACACACAAACATGTACACATACACACTGCATGCATGCATCATAGAACCGGGCCTGCAGAGAAAAAGCAACACTCCCTGAGTGAGCGGAAGAAAAGGAGGTGGGGGAGAGGGAGGCCGGCTTGCAGCTCCACTCTTCCAGGGTCTCACACACAAGATCCGGGCGCACGGCTCCATTGAGAACGAGGAGGCTTTTGCATGGAGGTTCATTAGAAGTAACGAGTTGACACAAGGTAAATCTTAATGTTGAGGCGCCTTTCTCTACCGGCCCGGGGAGGAGCCCTCATTAACTGTCGCTAACAACCCGTGTAAATACACTGATTGGACAGCTCCGATACAAGCTCCCAGCCCTGCCAGGAAGTCCCCCTAATGAGACCACACAATAAAAACAATAAAAGAAAGGAGGGAGAGAGAGAGAGAGAGAGAGAGATGTTAAAACTTTTGTAAAAGCTTTACTATTAAAGTTGGAGCCACGTTTACAGATCAGTCACATTTGCTGTGAAAAAATGTTTTAAATTCAATCATGGCGTTTTTCTGTTTCTTTAAGTTTAAATTTAGACACTATTGTGCGTCGTGCATGTATCTGCAAACGTAAACAGAGGTTTTGCCTATTGCTTACGTGATCACAAGTTGTTATTGAGTGGCTGTTTTAAGATATTGCAACCGACTTAATTGTTTTGGCGCTTGAGTTCACTATGGAATGAACCAAATCGTAACAGCGTCACATATGCAGGTCTAATGTATATTTTTAATGCTTTTAAAAAATAGAATGCAGTTGTTAAAGCTGCTGACTATATGCTTTAATCGTATTTTTGCACTGCAAAAAATATCCAATTTGTTTTCATTTCGTAAAAATTTCCTCATATGCGGTAAAAAAAAAAAAAGAAGATATATTCCAGTGGCACAAATTTTATGCATAGCATTTTTTTTAAAGAAAGCGGTATAATATTTCTAAAGAAAGCGGAGTTCTGCATTTCTTGTACTAACTTAAAATTTTCACGAGAAACTTTAAACAGAGGCAGACAAAGTTATATCAGATTGAGATGTCTCCTTCTACATCCTTCTCCCAAATGTATGATAGAGCCATTCATTTTCCCCAAAATAACCCCGTATTTTTAAAACTTAGTGCTACATTAAATGCCACCTTTAGACTGATACTTTTTACAGTGTGGGGAGAAAGCAGCGACTCCGTACCCTGGACTAGCCAGCAAAGGGATGGAGGCGATTGTGCGCCCGTCCCGACAGCATCACACATCTGCTCTGCAAAGACAGATCTCCCCGATTCTCGGTGAGAGAAAAGTCAGATAACACCAAATGTAACTTTTCTGATCTAAAGGATAGATTAGCCTCATATCAAGGTCTGTTAAGTTTTTTTTATGCTTAATTCCATATTTTTGTTTAAATAAATGAATTGTACGCAAAAATAATGACTCGACAACGTCGCAGACGGAACTTACAGACGTTGCAGCTCGATTTCCATCCTACTTTTGGACAAACTGACCAGTGAAATAACCGTGAAGCGGTGCCATCTCCAACGACAGCTTCCAAGCTCAAATGGTGACCGCTCGTTGACTGGAGCCAGCTTACAGCCCTGCAGGAGACAAGAACGAGCAAGGTGGGGGGGAAAGGTAATTCCTAATATTCTGAGAGAAAAACACAAGCGTTGAGTTTCCACGTGATTAAAATAAAATTGCATTTCTCTGTTGGCAGGATAATAATAAATGCATCCTCTGACGCGTGCGAAAATAAATTCAGCAGAAACTAGACTGCCTTGTTCTGAGAAAAAAGCAAAGGAGAAAACCTTTTTTTTTTGTACGTACCAGTCATTTCTCCAATGTGTCTGTGTAATGTTGAGATGAATCCAGGATGGAGCAGTAGGCACATGTGCCTCTCCTGTGTTTGCCAGGAGGGGTGTGCTGCCTTTTCTGGGAAGCTTCTGCCAAACCGGGGTCAACGAGGGAGCAAAAAATAAAACAAGACCCTTTCTTTCGTGCCTTCTCTTTCCCTCTTACCTTTTACAGTCAACACCTTTTCTTTCTTTCTCTCATCCGGTCCCCTTCTCCCTCTCTCACTCCCAAACGTGACGTAACATCAGCTTTGTTTATTTGCTCCCCTTATTGGAACAGACAGAAAAAGAAAAATAACTACTTAATGGAGATTAACGAGCACTTTTAGACGCAATATGTTCCGATAAGACTAACATATCGTGTTCAATGAACAGTATTACCCTATTATATTAAGAACTTAAAAAAACACAGTAGTAACTTGTTTTATTTATACAAAACTTTTCTACACAAAGTTTGACATTCCATTTAACGCTCTGCCAAAAGGAATGGGAAGCGAGATCCGGCTGCTTAACAGACACGGACGCCTGTTCCTGCTTGACCAGCATATTTCCAGTTTTTAGCATGCAAAATGCTGTTTGTGTTGTCTTGTTTGGAGGTTTAGGCTGTAAGTAAACGGAGAAGACGCTAAATGCTCAATGTGCATTCAGAGCTCTCGTCCCCCGCTGCTAGGAACATTCAGCAAGCTCTCGGATAAACACACAATTACGGCAGGTGAATAAACTTGTTTGGGAGGTGTTAATTACATGCTTAACGTAAACAAAAGCCATGTAAAAGAATGTGAATTACCAGTGGCTTTTCTCCTTCAATCCCCATTCAGGTTTTACATTTCACCTCTAGTCTTTTCTAAGAGTGATTTCCGAATTGCCTGCGAGGGCTACTCCCAAACAAGGCTCCTCCAAAACATAATGCTACATAATACCTGCAGCCTTGGGTTGAATGGTGATCAGCTAAATTGGTACACCAGGAACCCGGTCAGGTAGGAGGCTTTGCATATTTGGAGAAATGCTGCTAAGCCCGCACTCTCAACTTCATGTTGGGGTCATGCATGTGTGTATATGTGTGTGAGAAAGAAAGAGAAAGAGGAGGGGGTATAGGCTAGGAGGTTAGTTTTAACACCAGCATGAAAATACCAGCCTTTACTTCCAGTCCACAGAGCTTTCCAACGGGACCAATTCAAGTGCCACTTGGAATTAGTCCTCCTGAGGTTCGTATAGGACAGCAGTGGGCAGGTTTGATCCCATACTCTACCCTGCCCCCACACGCACAAACACGCGCGCAAACTCCAGAAGCAACACACGAACCAAACGCCTGACCCTGCTGCAAGATCATCACAACGCCCACTCTGCATCACATACACCTCCAGACACAGACACTCGCAGCCCACTCCTGCACGCACATGTTCGCACGAGTTAAAGCACTGCTTTACCTAAAACGCGTTTTAGTGCGCCAGTGTTGGCTAATTGCTCGGCGGCAATCACGTTGTTTAAGCGCGTCAAGTAAGGTTTGTGGTGGACATAAACAGGCAGCACTGACTATACATGCACATTGAGGTACTCACTGTCCCTCCAAGCTTGAAGTCGTTGGTCAGCCGGGAGAATGTGTAACTCGGAGAGAGGAAAGGGAACGTTTTGAATTCCTGAATGATTTTGTAGAAAGGCGGCTTAGGATCATTATGTCAGCTTTGCTGAGGGTGGATTAAGCGAAGTCTAGATTCTATGCCCTGCATACGGCTCTTGCACAATGTGAGCACTGTTCGTGTTAGACTGAATTCACACTATTTTAACACCCTATAAGCTCTGTCTAAATATGAAGCCGGTTTAGCCATAAACATGAAAATCACACCGCCGTGGCTACCACTACTACCTCTAAAAGCCGAGTCCTATGACTGAATGTGGACATTGATCATGTCCTTGCCACTAGATCAAATAAATGAAATAGCTTTTATGTCCCCAAGAAGCTTTCATGTTGCCATTTGATTGTAATTCCAATACTAGCCTAATAGTTTTAATTAGGGCCGGGCCATAAAAAACGCGATAAACTGTTAAAAGGGCGATGCCACTGGCAAATTAGTTTTCCCACTACAATGCCGTGATCTTTGTTCAATCAACACAATGCTGCGCGTCGATATTAATTTGTAACAATAAATTCTGTTGGTTGGAGAGAAGGCAACGGGCAGGGGGCCAGGACTGCACCCAGCGTCCCAGAGGCAGGGCCGGGGACAGCAGGAGGGGGAGCGGCATCACTGCAGTATACCCCCGGACAAGTACCCACCCATCACAAAGTGACCACACAGAACAGCTAGGCCGAGTAAAGTCATGCGCGGATTATGTCATACAAACATGCAGTTTTTTAGACCATCGACGGATCCAGGGCAAAAAACAAACAACAAACAGAAACAAAAGACAAAAACCCTCAAAGGCTTAAGGGACCACACCATATTTTTTTGTTTTTTCAAAAGAAAAAATAATGTAAAGCGATTACTTGTATCTATGAAAAGGAAAATGTAACCCAGAAGACTAACGCTTTCATTTCCGTCGCACAAAAATGAATGGAGTGATCAAAAGATTCTAAAAAGTAGCTACTATAGGAAAAACTATACAAAAACAATGTGCAAATTGACTCGCTTCTATTCAAAACGTGTATTCCCGAGTTGCAGTCATTGGTTGTCCATTTGTCACCCATTTAAAGCTCCCTCTGCCTCCCTCCCTCCCTTCCCGTCTCTGCTAAGCATCTCCAGTCTACATATCTTCTTTAGCTTTAACGAGCCTCGTTAAGATCGCAATAATATTCCACCCTCTAATTGCTCATTCCATTCAGCAGATAGGCGAGCATTGGCTTGTGCCTGATGCGCGCGATGCGGTGGGAGGGTTGCTGTGGAGATCGGAGACTCTGATAACCCCCCGTGCATGCTGCACAAGTGGTGAAAGCCTCGCGCTACGTACTGGCTAATGATTGGCACGCTTGACAGTGATTGGCAGGGCTGCCATGACAACGCTACAACGACACCAAGAAGACCAATAGAAAAGGGAAACAAAATGTTTCAATGCTACACTCAACGGCGGATTTAGGGGGGAGATATTATGAGGCTGGTGTCATTAGGCGATAGCCATTGAATCATTCAATCTTTTTTACTTGCCGTATTTTTCGGTTTTTCCCTTTTTCTCGATAATTTTCTTTCTCTCTCAGGTCATTTCCATGGTTTTCAGATCCCCTTTAGAGCTTTATCCCTCCCATTTCTTCCTGCCAAACTTCGCTGATCGCCCTCTGCTCCTGGCGAACAGCGCTCCCACCACCAGGTCTCCAGAAGACTTGTCCATGTTTCAACTACCGACCCTCAACTTTTCCCCGGAGCAGGTGGCAAGCGTCTGTGAGACGCTGGAAGAGACCGGGGACATCGAACGGCTGGGCCGCTTCCTCTGGTCCTTGCCTGTGGCTCCGGGAGCGTGCGAGGCGATCAACAAGCATGAGTCCATCCTGCGCGCTCGGGCCGTCGTGGCGTTCCACACGGGGAATTTCAGAGACCTCTACCACATCCTGGAGAACCACAAGTTCACCAAGGACTCTCATGGCAAACTGCAGGCCATGTGGCTGGAAGCTCACTACCAGGAGGCCGAGAAGCTCCGCGGTCGTCCCCTCGGACCTGTCGATAAGTACCGGGTACGGAAGAAGTTTCCGCTGCCTCGGACCATCTGGGACGGCGAGCAGAAGACGCACTGTTTCAAAGAGCGGACACGGAGCCTGTTGAGGGAGTGGTACCTTCAGGACCCATATCCAAATCCCAGCAAGAAAAGGGAATTGGCTCAAGCCACTGGACTCACTCCCACACAGGTCGGAAACTGGTTTAAAAACCGGAGGCAAAGAGACAGAGCTGCGGCTGCCAAAAACAGGTTAGTGACTTTTCTGTGTGCCGTCGAAACACGAGTATGCACACAAGTTTGTCTTTAATGCACATTCAAAAGAAAATGCGAGCTTTTTAAAGCCTTATATTGCGATTGGAGACTGTCTAGGAAAAAAGATAAGTCTGGCTGTCAGGTGGAGGGACTGCGCTGCGGCGACATTTTGTTATCAAACCCGGATAAACGTCGAAAATATTCCTTTTGTAGATCTCCAGAGTTCTCCTAAGCATAAAAACTTCACTATTATTATTAAAAATTAGCTTTTAAACATTTTTTGCAGATTGATCATTTTTAATGTATTTTAAATTGAATGCAAATTGTATTTAAGAATGAAAAATACAATTAATCTAAAGTTTGGAATTTTAAAAAACTGACTAATAAAATAATACAAACACAAACTACATTTGTTGTCAATCTTGATAAGAGATAATTGAGCCGAGTTCTTTTTAAACAGAAACTCCTTGTTTATATTTTTACAAGAGGCGAAGCATTCTTGCAACATATGAAGATTATTGAATTTATATTTAGAAAAACCATCCGCTGCAGGATTTGTTTAATTTTACAACTATTTCGCTTGTAAAATTGTAAACAACCTAGTGAATTATTTCAATCAGCTGAAATAAAAACAGGACAGTGTTTAGTTTTTTAAAAAAAAAAAAAAATTATTCTAAAGTTAAATCGTCTTATCTTTACATTTAAACACATATTAAATTGTTAAATTTAGTAAATGTATTTATTTATTTATTTATTTATTTATTTATTTATTTATTTATGTGTATTGACCAATTTAAGTTCTTAATGCAAGCATTAAGCGTTTTAACATCAAATGTTGCTTAGTGTTGTTGAACTCAACGACTATCTCAAAAGATAATAACGTTATTATTGATATCTGAGCATGCGTAGAGAAAAACATCTGAAGACATGGGCTGTATTCATAACATTAAGTGTGGTATCATTCCACTGAAATGCCATAATTGATTAGAAAATACTTTGGAGAGCACTAAGCCATATGAACAGTACTCTAATATTTTTGCTAAATGAATAGATATATTTCCAGGCTGACATTATCCCCACGCGATGGAGTTATTATCATGAGTGGATTGGAGATAAACATTTAGGATGATTGGAGTAACCTGGATCTCGACGTCACTCATTCATACACGTCCCCTACCATCAGACTAAAACACATCTGTGCCAAAGGCTCACGGCAGTTTGTCGTTGTGAGAATACCCATATTTTATTTCAAACAATGATATATAATTATTTTGGGGTTTTAGGCGTGCAAAGTCCTGTTGATGAGCATGAATACACGTGTGCAGAATGAAGAAATAATAATAAACGCTGAACAAACTCAGAGCAGTAACACAGATTTCCAAATGGAAAATGTCTTCAAAATGCCTATATCAAAGACAGCAAGTTGGATTTGAAGCTTCCCTGCACTGGCAACATGGATCAGTTATATTCCAAAGTGTTGACTAGGACGTTGATCTCTAAGAAAAAAAAAAATTAAGTTAAAAAACAACAACAACAACAACAACACAGCCCTAGTATTTCATCCAACGTTTGGTAGTCTAAATAGTGATGTGTTTTGTCCCCTGAAAGCTGGCTATTTGATAAAAGCACGCATGCATGCCTGGGGCCGGCAGGGGGAAAGAAAGGCGAGTTTGAACCCCTATTTTGCAGGAGGAGGAGGGGAAGGGGGACATTCTCAGGTCTAATTGCCATTTCTCTCATTTTTTCTCTTTTTCCCCCCTCCTCGTTTCTTTTCTTCTCCAGGCTCCAACACCAAGCAATAGGACCAGCCGGTATGAGGTCCCTCTCAGAGGCCGGTCTCACCCCTCACAGCTCGGCAGAGTCGCCTTCAACCGCGGCAAGTCCCACCACCAGCGTTTCCAGTATGACAGAGAGAGTTGATACTGGGACGTCCATCCTGTCCGTCACATCCAGTGACTCGGAGTGCGATGTATGATACGGAGAAAAAAAACACAAAAACAAACAAAAAGAGAAATATTTACAGGGAAAATGGACCTGAGAGGAAGAAAAAAGACTATGAAATATCGCGGATGAAAAAAGGACCGATTGATATAAATATTAAAATAAAAAGAGTTAAAAGCACGTCGGGTTTTTTTTTGTTTTTTTGTTTTTTTATTATTAAAAAGCGCTTTCAAAGGACCCACGCCTCCCCCTCCTCTTCATCCCCCCACACCACCACCACCACCATACTACTAGACTACTTGCATGATGGGTTTTTTTTTTTTATTTTATTTTATTTTTGATTTTGTAATCAGGGAAATAATCCTGAATGCAAGATTTTCCATCAGGAACATCGATCAGAGGGAATAAAACAGATCGTCTTGGTGTTTTCGTCGCACCTTTTCCCATCTCCGGTTCTAGTCCAAGTGATGATGATGATATGACGGTGAAGCAGCCGCCATGCAGACAAGATGCAATCCTGTTTTTACTTTGTGTTCATCAGACAATCATTTTAAGTCGTAAGCACCTTTTTTTAATACACTTCTGTCACTGCCTGTGGGGTACATGGTCAAAAAATGTCGAACAGAACCGTTTATGACTGTATCAGAATTTTATTTTCGAAATTTTATATTGAATTATGTATATCTCAAATAATGCGATCATTCTCCCGGTCTGTAATATACGTGTAGAAATATGCTTGTACATAATTATTGCTCTCCCCCGTGTCATCCTCTTTTCTATCCCTTCCTCACTTTTCTTGACTTGGTGTTCCTACATAAAATATTTGTCAAAACTTAAAACTGAAGTGCTGTAGGCGTTTTTGTTGGTTTTCTTTGATTATGGGTGGGTTGTTAATGGCAAAAAAACAGAAACAAAACCAAAAACATATATATACTCTTCCGTCCACCGGGGTCACTCTGAGCGCTTATTTGCATTTGCCAATGTCATTTCCCTTTCATCGCGTAGTTATTATGTGTCTTGTAGTTACGACTCTAAAGATCAAACGCACTATTCATTTTGCTATACCTCTTTGCATGTTGATGTCTGTATTTCCATCCGATTACGGATAAGGACAGTGATAAGTGGCTAAACACATGTTCATATTGGATCATTATTGGATTGGATTGTGGAAGCATTAATGCTCATCGTGGCTTATCCAGCCTCGGAGCAGGTTATTCAGTCAGGGGGCTGGTCTCACCTAAAATTAGTTTGATTTCATTTCAAGTACAGTGTTAACTCAGGATTTCATTATTTGTATCGTCTTGGCGTAGACAGCTTGGTCGTGTGCAGCGACAAAAACAGCACAACGCTGTAATTCAGTTTTAAGTTTGTAATTTTATTTTCCAAAAGAAGACGTCTGCTTTATTTTATGATTACACCCCTGGCTCAAACGTATATGATGCAGGCAAAATCGCCTATATGACTGCCTCAGTCTCCAAATTCTGGCAAATGTCAACGTCATGCAGCACTTAAAAATGTGAGTGCCATTTCCCCTTTTGTTTACCGTTGCTAGTGAATACAGAAATTAAGTAAACGCGCCATTAAATGGGCTAATCACGATGGGACTCCTCCCCTGTCCCAATCTCCCATTGTGGCCCCTGAAAAGAGCTTTTCTTCCTCGGACGAGAACCATTTCCCCCTCCAAAAAAAGGCTTTCTCTCCTGCAGTCCCTTTGCATCCAAATCCCCAACCAATTATTCTGCAGACTAGAGCAGATTTGCCACAGGACACTGTTGCACGAACTGCAGTTTTGGTGGAAACACTTTCTCAGAGATTTGTTTCCTAGAAGCAGCGCTCGGGCTCTCCCCATGTAAATGTGCTACACGCAACTCTGTGATACGAATCGAGTCTGTGAGTGCTGCGGTGGTGTCTTTAGTAACAGAAAGTAGGACAGTAGCCACTGTTTGGTACGGAGAAACCGCAGGACTTTCAGAAACTGAACACTGGCATAAAACCTGCGAAGAGGACTCCAGCAGTGTAAACTTCCATTTATTTAATCATGACAGATTTCTCTCTGATTTTAATAAGAGAACTAAAGTTTCCTTTTTCCAGCACCCGTTATTACCTGTGGTGTTACAGATGATTCGCAGATCACTACCAGGATATTTTATTTCTTTCCTTTTTATTACTTTTTTTGTAAAAAAAAAAAAAAAAAAAAAA
>NW_024582407.1:1353714-1356415 GCF_018398535.1 Haplochromis burtoni | reverse complement strand
AAGAAGAAGAAGAAAGGAAAAAGAAAAAGAAAAAGAAAAAAAGAAAGAAAAGAAAAAGTGAAAGCTTATATACAAATGATCATGAGTGTGCCCACGGAAAATGTGAGGAGGTATTTAAATTTTGAATACAGACCAAGACACCACAAAATGCCCCCAATGGAACTACTTCAATGTGTTTTTCTAATGACTTTATTTAGAAAAGCAATGACAGGGGGATTGTAAAAAACATAAAAGCAGTTTTTTGAGATATTTGTTGGACTTAATGAAATTTTCTCCACTAAATGTGAAATTTGGCTTGAAAAAAGTTATGGGCTATGTTATGTTGTTTTTTGTTTTGTTTTTTACACACTGAGTAAATTTAATCAGACCACTGGATGAAGTGACCACATAAAGCTATCTACCTGCAAAAGTCCCCACCAGACAGAAACCAAGCAGGACCTAAAACAAGTGTAGTGTCAAAAGCCTCCGCCATTCGACTCAATAGGTCTGTGATCCTGAAGTAACCGAGGACATGACGCAGACAAACGCAAGGCTCAGCTCCCCGCTTGGCTAAAACAAAGCATCTCCAGCCGCACTCACTGGCAGTCGATCGTAGATGAAGTAAATCTGTATCATATTTTAAACCCATTCCGGTTCTTAAATCGGCCTGCAAGAGACAGATAGGCCCTATCAAGAGCACCGTGGGGACATGGCACCGCCGCTCCACCAGACCTTATCACGCACCCCCCGCCTCTCCATTTACGCACTCCACAAGTTTTATTGGCTGCGACAAGTCCCGGCTATGATTGAGATTAAATTAATCGTAAACTGAAGAGCATTTTTATCGGCAAAGGAGGACACGAGGATTAGGGCTGTATCTGAGAGATGGAGCCACAGATAGGGACGTATGAATATAAAACAAGCGATGAATGGGCTTCATTTGCGCAACATTACGTTCATTAAACCCACGGCCCTGGAAAACGCTGTTTTATGCACATAAACTTAACTTACTTAAAAAGAAATACAAGCGTTTTTTGAAGTAGTTTTTTTCTTTTTTTCTTTTTTTAAGTGAGCTAAGGATGCAAACTTTACAGTCGCCAGTTACACTCCTTCGTAGCCCTTATACTTGCAGTTTTAATCACCACGAGAATATTTATAAGGCTTTGCAGTAAATACTCCAGCAAATCGTGTGTTAGAGACCTATCATCGTAATTGAACGGTATAGTGTTATAGGAGCAACAGACAAACAAGTCAATATTAATTAAATATCAGTGAGTTTTCCATTAGAGCATGTTAAACAATGTAAATGAGAGCCATGTAAACAGATACAGAATTGTTCTAGCTGCAAACATATGTAGGCCAGAGGAGCGGCAGAAAAAAAAGAAAGAAAAAAAAAAGATCTGGAAGTGCGAGTCTATCTGTTGCTCACTGGGGTCATTAACAGTGGGGGAGCTCTTGTTCGTGATCTGTCAACTCAAATATGGATCACAAGACAAAAGAACTTAGCGAGGAGTAATCTCTGTGTGTGATACTTACATGAGAGTAAACGAGAATGTGAGACAAGTGCGGCAACAATGGAGATTCACATGTTTTTTCACCCTTTCTTTTCGCTTCCTGGAGTCGATTTGCATTTATGTGGGGAAAAATACTGCGTCTGTCAAAAAAAAAAAGATTGGCATGAAAGTCGACAACGTAAAGACGATTATTTTTTGATCGCTTCCAGATTTGAAGTGCCTTTACAGGGAGAAAAGCAAAGCGGGTTCTCTTCTGAACAAAATACAATTGATTCGTGTTTGAACTGATGGTTGTTTGCGTCGCAATGATCCGCTTAGAGGTCAGAGTTGAACTTTCCCTTCGTTCTCAACTATAACATCGTGTACAAAGAAGTTAATGCAGACACTGTCAACGCAACTATAGGGGACCAGAGGAAGGAGGGGGCTATTAGACCGGAGTTGGCGGTGAGAAATACTTGCCCTGCCCCGTTTTTTCTCGGATTTCACCGGTTAACTGAACACAACTTTTCTATTGGTGTGTATTCATGCAGCAGCCAAAGAGCACCAGTTTTCCTATAGCCTCAGCCGCACGGCTGTCAGTGCAGGAATGAACGGGGCCTTTGGACTAAACTTTCTGTGCCTCCTTTCTTCAGTAGGTAAGAAGCAGGGCTCCCAGCATTCCTCTTGACCGAGTGGTAATTTATAGTTGTATGACCGTGACCTGCCATTCAGTGTTTTAGACGGGGAACTACTGTTCTCTCTTTTTCCGTGTCTTTATGTGAAATATTAGCTGCAATTAGCCATCTCTGCAAAGGCCAAATGCTTTGAGTCTGCATTGATTACACGTTGTTTTTTCACCTTACCATCACAGTTCAACACAACTATCCTTCCAAACATTTTAATAGACAGATTACAAGAAATACCTATACATGTAAGCATTAACAAATGTGTTATGATAGATAAGAAGTAATTAAAAAAAAAACCCCAGCTAATTCAGTTGTATTGATATTAGGTTATAGGTGAATGAGATCGATGGTTTTATAATTTTGCGTGGTTAAAAGCAGGCAGGTCTGACGAGACATTTTGATATGGTGTAGTTTTGATAAAATGCGTCTGTGCACGTAAATTGTGCTGATTTCACTAATGCCGGCGCCATGCACCTGCTGCTTGTTGCAAACTGATCGACCCCCCAAACCTCATTACACACACACACACACACACACACACAC
>NW_024582407.1:1351150-1353691 GCF_018398535.1 Haplochromis burtoni | reverse complement strand
CACACACACACACACACACACACACACACACACACACACACACACACACACAGTTTCCTTCATGCAAGTCATTTATTACACGCACACACTTTTTAATTGAGAGCAACATTAAAAGGAAAAAAGTTTTTGAGCATTAAATTGTAAATTGGAGGTCACACAAGGTAGAAGAAATGATAAAAGGTCCCCCCACCCCTTTCTTTCTTTTCTTTTCTTTTTTTAAATTTGAAGGCTACTGAGGGGCAGATGGGCTCATACTCTCTCTTTCACAGTCAGGTTGGGAGGAGTGAGTGTGCATGTGAGGCGAGAGGGTGTCAAGAAATACTCCAGTCTAATGCTTATTAGTGTAGGCTTCTATAGCACAAGCCTCATCTTTTTAAAACAAGCATAACATGAAAGCAACCCAAATCTAGCTTACTCAAGCGAATATGAGCCCCCCCACCCCATCCCACTCCTCTCGCGCGTGTACATACGCCCAGCACGTATGGAGCTGTTTGTATGTGCGTGTTGGGGTGAGGGCGCTGGGTGCAGGCTGTGATCTCTCGGCTTGTGCACACCGAGTGGACAGAGGGCTGAGCAGCTTAAATGGAGCCCCAGCACCTGTGTTTTCTACCGCCGTTCTCAGGCCTTCTTAGCATGGCACGGTACTACACGGCACTGATGCATGCAATGGGAAATGCGCCGTGAACGTACAGACATTATACACATCATGTGCCACAAATTAAAGAGGGGGTGAGTTGGTTTATTTTGTCTTTCAGCACACCGAAGGGTTAAATTGCCCCTCATTCGTGCTTGGTTAAAATCATAATAATGATAATACTGGATTTTTAGTTTTATTTTTTTTTTCGCAAGAAACTTGTGAAACACACTCCCTCCCGTATGTACTCTCGGTCTTGGTACATTTCGGTGACACATCCCTCTTTACTCCCCCCACCCCCTTCCTTCCATGAATTGGTGATTGTTCCCTGGTCTGATGCTGAAGGCTATTGTCTGTCAGCTGGAGCTCCTGCCCACTGGTCGGCCGCTGAAAGCACTGAATGAACCTGGACACAGACACCCGGTTCCGCTGTGCTTAGACACCTCATAGGCCGACACTCCCAACCTTTTCTTTAACCACTAAGGTTTTGGGATGGCAATGCATGAAAAAAATATCTGTCCCTTTTAACCGTAAACGAGGTTCTATTTCGGCCTAATGCCACACAAGGCACTTTACATCATAGGCTAAACTGAACGGTTTGTCTTTTTGACGCACATCTCTCAAAAGCTAATCAAAACAAAAACAATTCTGGCATGTGTTTTTGTTTAGTGCTCCAAAACCAGCAATGACGAGAAAGCAATTTAGTCAAAGGGACACTGTATATCTAAAAGCTGATATCTAAGTTAAAGATGCTGGGTCTACTCTGATGAGCTCAAAGTGTTTGGGGTATTTCTGACGAAATAAAGCTAAAAGAATAAAATGGTAACGCTGACTCGACTATGCCGTGTCCTATATAACCTATATCTACTTTTGAAACAGAGACATCAGCTCACAAGAGTCTGCGCAAAGAGGCTATAGTTATACAAATATATACTGAGCAATAAATGATTAGCATATGTGACTAATATGTGAAACACGATAAAAGCATCAGCTTTAGTAAAGCTTGCCCGGTGACACGCCTCCTTTTTGTGCCCATGTACCGAACAAAAGGTCGGGGATTGACTGATGCCTGGGTGTCCTTATCAATTTAACCTCCATTTACAAAGCTTTGGAAAGGTTTACCCTGGATGCCAACGACCCCCTCTCAAACAGCCGACCAGAGGAAAAGTCCATACTGTGAGTGGAAAGCGGTGGCCAGGAAGAGCTGAGCGGAGGGCCAAACGTGTTCCTTGACTGCCATCTAGAGGAATCGTGTGAAATAAAAAAAAATAAAAAAACAAGCTTTGGTTACCTTTTTGTCAAGCACCTCCAAAGAAGAAGAAAAAAGGCACCAAAATTCAAGGTTCTCTTGAATTTAAACAAAGTTTATCACAACTGCTGCAGTGCTTTATGTCTTAATTGTTGATGTAAATGTTGTGTTGGAATTTTTGTAACAAGATGTCTCTTGTTACAACAATTTTATTATCAGTATACATCAGAAAGGCAAACTGCCCCATCAGTGCACCTTCCTTGTGCTCTAGTTGATGTCATGGTAGGCATGAACATCCCTGCAGGCCAGTGAAGTCACATTATCCCCACACATAGTGTATATACACTGTACAGGATGCAGTCTTTAAAGTTTAATAGCATGAAAGTCAAACAATGTTGGAACATTGCATTTAATGCTCAAGGATTCAGATGCCAGGGACTGTAATGGAATCACCAATCCCTAGTTAATTTTTCAAAACTGATACCCAGAATTTTACAGAGACTGGCAAGGAGCCAAATCACTGACCAGTCTGTGAGAAATAGGGGAACTGGTAGTGATGGTCACAGAGAGGGGAGAATAATGGTGTCCGCTGGAGCGAGGCCTTTTAGAGTTTAACTCCCCTATTGTGGAGAGCAGGAGGTGCTGGTGGTGGTGGTGG
>NW_024582407.1:1336563-1351125 GCF_018398535.1 Haplochromis burtoni | reverse complement strand
AAACATTAAGACAAACATGAGTAAGACAGCATGAATGACCAACAGTAGTTTTACAATGATAGCCTGTAGTTAACTACACATTTCAATAATATGTTTGTTTGTTTTTTTACTAAGCCTATTTATTTGTGGCCATATTGAACTTTTTTAAAATATATTTTCAAGCATGCTATGCAGCTAAATATGTAACTAGAGCCCAAGTATGATGTTTACTTTTAGGTTAAGTTAAACAGATTGAGCTCATGGGCGTGGTGTCTTACTGCTGCACAGAGATACACTGTTTTGTGATAACTTAGAGTTATTTTGAAACATGGGCAATGTAATAGTAAGGGGTGATGCTTCACAATGACAGGCACATTTTGACTGGTAGAACAATGGTTTTCAAACCCACATGTCTGTACAAAAAACGGAGGAAGACATAGAACTACAGCTTTCTGATTCTCTATCTAGCCTTCCCCTTGTTTCTCATCTCTCCACTCTCTTCCCCATCTGCCCAGTTCTTCCTAATAACTTACACTAGACTGGTCCCTGAGCTGTGGACTCATCTTGTTGTGATTTTTTTCCCTCACCCACAGCAGTGGCAGCTGCTTGAAGTCATTTTTGCTTTGTTGCCGTTAACTTGCTGCTTGATTAGCTCCTCCGCTGCACATCAAACGTCCCTGGGTTTCAGCCAAAGCAATTTTGTAGTGCGAAATGCAGAAAACATGCCACGGGTATAATTTCACTACACAATAAGAGGTAGACGTAGATGGGGGGTATGTGCCAGTGACCTTAAAGCTTCTGTATACATCATTTGTAATTTATTGCACACTTGACTTGACACACACACACGTGTAACTACTGGAATGGATCTGGAAGCCATGAATGCCATTAGCAGCTTGAATAGACCGCAAGAAATGCTGCATGTGCTTTAAAGTAAATGCATAAAGTTCGATGGTGGAAAGCTTTACATGTGATACATTTTTAGTGAAAGTATGCTCGATCATTTAATACCTTTTGTTTCCATCCCATGGTTTATCTACAATTGTCATCTCATGAATAAAAGGAGTGAGCTCATGATGACACCTTGTGGTTAAAGTTGGCATCTCGTAGCAATTCATTTTCTGCATAATGACTCCTATCCATACAACAGCTAATCTGGAGCATCTCATTCCTATCTTATTCCCACAGGTCCATTTAAAGTCAAACCAGGAAAGGGAAACAGGACATCCTACTGTAGATATTACCATGTGATTACATGGTACATGGATGCCAATTAACAATTGCAGCAACGGCCATAAACTTTGGCTTTATAAGATCACAAACTGACTCTAATATTGCTATTTGCAAAATATATTGATTGAACCCATCCTGCCAATACATTAACGCCCATAATAAAATCTGGTTTCATGGCAATTTGATCTTAAGATTAAAAAAAAAAAAACACTTCCACTTCCTTACACACAACCAAAGGAAAGAACAGTTTATGTGACAAAATAAACATATAACACTTTAAATGTTTTCGGAAGTATTTTTCCTGTTTGTTTGTTTTTGTCAGGGGTATGATAGTCAGCTGAATGGAAATCTGACTGCTACAAGACATGCGCCAGTGTTGCATGCTGAAGTAGAAAAGATCATGCAGCTGCCTTATAAAGCTATTCCCAGGCAAAGAATCCCTCCAGGCAACTTCATGAATGTTCCCAGTAATGCAAATGGAAGCAGTTTAGAGTTTTCACTCCACGAATGTTTTTTCTGGTGGATGAATCACTAGATGGCAGTACAACATAATGAGACAGCCAGCAAGTATATAAAGTTACAAGACGCTGATGCACTCATAGAAGATGGTGTGTATATATGGTGTGTATATATATTTTTCTCACTCATTCACATTTGAATGAATGAATGAATGAATGTGAGGAAGTGCTATCTTAATCCCAGAGCAAACACTATCAAACATCTCACTCATCTCTCCTCCCTGGGGGGTAGCCAATATGCTAGAGAGGATTACATCAGGGAAATCAGAAGAGTGCACATTTGCGCATCGCCCACTGACACTGTCACACCAAGAACAGACACCACTGGGTTAAGCCAATTGACCATTTACATGGCTCTCAGCCTCTCCCTTTGACCTCACTCGATTTTCTCCAACTGTTCACGTTCAGTTCTGATGCTGTTTGCAAATGTGTGGTGTGTGTGTGTGTGTGTGTGTGTGTGTGTGTGTGTTGTGTGTGTGTGTGTGTGTGTGTGTGTGTGTAAGCATGTTGAGGTGGTGATCACAGGATCGAATGAAAGGTAAATATTTGATGATGGAGTGAAGAAGAGAGCATATTACTATATCTGTTGACAGATCAATACCCAGTCAGTTTAAATAGTTTTTTGAATGAATGATTTTGGTTCATTCTTTAGCTGAACCAAAATCACTGAACTTCCTTAAAAATGTGAACTTGTGAAGGGTTTTTGCTGTTTCGAACTGTAACTGCTCCTGCTTCATCCACCTCCACAGACGTACATTAGGTCTCTGAGCTCTGAACACTTGGCCATGTTTTCTTTCTCCTCTCTGTCTCTTATGGGAGCTATGCAGCTGCTGTTGCTTGATGAACTGGACTGAGTGAAGGGAGTGCAGAGGACAAGGCCGGTGTATGCATCAATAATGCATGTGTTTTGGAGGCCACCTCAGGACAGAGGCCATTTTTAAAAAGGGCGCTTTAAAGGTGCTCCACAACCGAGTCCTGTACAGGAAGTTATTAAAAATAGAAAAAGTGGTCAAACAAAACAGCCAGCTTCAGCTGAGGGCCTCTACCACATGAGCCAGTTATTAACAACCAAGGTTCATGTTACACGAACATCTTAACTAAATGCTCTCTTAGATGATAAACTGTGAAGGATAAATTTGAAACAGGAATTTAAATGAAATTTCTTTTCTCCTTTTTTGTTTTTGTTTTTGTTTGCAGATGCTTAAGCTCCCCCCCATCTGTACCAAGTAATACCTTTCAGCTGGAATCCTAATGTGTGTTACAGAAGGTGGAAAGTGTAAAATGATAAGTATACATGCAGTCATGCAGTATGTAGTTATATTATTTGAATACAGAATGTAGTTTTGTTTGTTTGCCTAAATTTATGTATGTTACATTTTTTTATTCACATTTCAATTAATATTCTATGGACTCTCTGATATAGACAAAGTACATGCTCTTAAAAGGTAAATTTAAAGTCGACTGATCCAAAGTGCATTTTTTACTCCAGGCTCTATTTGCTAATATGTCTATAAATGTTGGATGTATCGCCATCTAACTGGTTGAACTATAAATCAACTCTAGTGACCCCAGATAAAGGTTGCTTATACACTAACGTCAACTTGAAATCCAGCCGAAACCGCTTTAGGATATATGAGTGAGTGCAAAATGGGAAAGTGAAAGTGATCGCTTATGGCATGCAACATGGTGGGATGCGCTTCTCCTCTTGCAAGGATTTAATGGCAGATTCAGGCCTGGTTGCCATAAGCATTTCACTGTCCCTTTACAGTGATCCCTTCTCTGTTGCATACTTTCTGTCCCCCCCCCCCCCCCCCGGGGGGGGGACAGAAAGTATGCAACAGAGAAGGGTTCACTGTAAAGGGACAGTGAAATGCTTATGGCAACCAGGCCTGAATCTGCCATTAAATCCTTGCAAGAGGAGAAGCGCATCCCACCATGTTGCATGCCATAAGCGATCACTTTCACTTTCCCATTTTGCACTCACTCATATATCCTAAAGCGGTTTCGGCTGGATTTCAAGTTGACGTTAGTGTATAAGCAACCTTTATCTGGGGTCACTAGAGTTGATTTATAGTTCAACCAGTTAGATGGCGATACATCCAACATTTATAGACATATTAGCAAATAGAGCCTGGAGTAAAAAATGCACTTTGGATCAGTCGACTTTAAATTTACCTTTTAAGAGCATGTACTTTGTCTATATCAGAGAGTCCATAGAATATTAATTGAAATGTGAATAAAAAAATGTAACATACATAAATTTAGGCAAACAAACAAAACTACATTCTGTATTCAAATAATATAACTACATACTGCATGACTGCATGTATACTTATCATTTTACACTTTCCACCTTCTGTAACACACATTAGGATTCCAGCTGAAAGGTATTACTTGGTACAGATGGGGGGGGAGCTTAAGCATCTGCAAACAAAAACAAAAACAAAAAAGGAGAAAAGAAATTTCATTTAAATTCCTGTTTCAAATTTATCCTTCACAGTTTATCATCTAAGAGAGCATTTAGTTAAGATGTTCGTGTAACATGAACCTTGGTTGTTAATAACTGGCTCATGTGGTAGAGGCCCTCAGCTGAAGCTGGCTGTTTTGTTTGACCACTTTTTCTATTTTTAATAACTTCCTGTACAGGACTCGGTTGTGGAGCACCTTTAAAGCGCCCTTTTTAAAAATGGCCTCTGTCCTGAGGTGGCCTCCAAAACACATGCATTATTGATGCATACACCGGCCTTGTCCTCTGCACTCCCTTCACTCAGTCCAGTTCATCAAGCAACAGCAGCTGCATAGCTCCCATAAGAGACAGAGAGGAGAAAGAAAACATGGCCAAGTGTTCAGAGCTCAGAGACCTAATGTACGTCTGTGGAGGTGGATGAAGCAGGAGCAGTTACAGTTCGAAACAGCAAAAACCCTTCACAAGTTCACATTTTTAAGGAAGTTCAGTGATTTTGGTTCAGCTAAAGAATGAACCAAAATCATTCATTCAAAAAACTATTTAAACTGACTGGGTATTGATCTGTCAACAGATATAGTAATATGCTCTCTTCTTCACTCCATCATCAAATATTTACCTTTCATTTCCGTATCTTCTCTCTGTCTGCTTTTATGCACACACACACACACACACACACACACAACACACACACACACACACACACACACACACACACATTTGCAAACAGCATCAGAACTGAACGTGAACAGTTGGAGAAAATCGAGTGAGGTCAAAGGGAGAGGCTGAGAGCCATGTAAATGGTCAATTGGCTTAACCCAGTGGTGTCTGTTCTTGGTGTGACAGTGTCAGTGGGCGATGCGCAAATGTGCACTCTTCTGATTTCCCTGATGTAATCCTCTCTAGCATATTGGCTACCCCCCAGGGAGGAGAGATGAGTGAGATGTTTGATAGTGTTTGCTCTGGGATTAAGATAGCACTTCCTCACATTCATTCATTCATTCATTCAAATGTGAATGAGTGAGAAAAATATATATACACACCATATATACACACCATCTTCTATGAGTGCATCAGCGTCTTGTAACTTTATATACTTGCTGGCTGTCTCATTATGTTGTACTGCCATCTAGTGATTCATCCACCAGAAAAAACATTCGTGGAGTGAAAACTCTAAACTGCTTCCATTTGCATTACTGGGAACATTCATGAAGTTGCCTGGAGGGATTCTTTGCCTGGGAATAGCTTTATAAGGCAGCTGCATGATCTTTTCTACTTCAGCATGCAACACTGGCGCATGTCTTGTAGCAGTCAGATTTCCATTCAGCTGACTATCATACCCCTGACAAAAACAAACAAACAGGAAAAATACTTCCGAAAACATTTAAAGTGTTATATGTTTATTTTGTCACATAAACTGTTCTTTCCTTTGGTTGTGTGTAAGGAAGTGGAAGTGTTTTTTTTTTTTTAATCTTAAGATCAAATTGCCATGAAACCAGATTTTATTATGGGCGTTAATGTATTGGCAGGATGGGTTCAATCAATATATTTTGCAAATAGCAATATTAGAGTCAGTTTGTGATCTTATAAAGCCAAAGTTTATGGCCGTTGCTGCAATTGTTAATTGGCATCCATGTACCATGTAATCACATGGTAATATCTACAGTAGGATGTCCTGTTTCCCTTTCCTGGTTTGACTTTAAATGGACCTGTGGGAATAAGATAGGAATGAGATGCTCCAGATTAGCTGTTGTATGGATAGGAGTCATTATGCAGAAAATGAATTGCTACGAGATGCCAACTTTAACCACAAGGTGTCATCATGAGCTCACTCCTTTTATTCATGAGATGACAATTGTAGATAAACCATGGGATGGAAACAAAAGGTATTAAATGATCCAGCATACTTTCACTAAAAATGTATCACATGTAAAGCTTTCCACCATCGAACTTTATGCATTTACTTTAAAGCACATGCAGCATTTCTTGCAGTCTATTCAAGCTGCTAATGGCATTCATGGCTTCCAGATCCATTCCAGTAGTTACACGTGTGTGTGTGTCAAGTCAAGTGTGCAATAAATTACAAATGATGTATACAGAAGCTTTAAGGTCACTGACACATACCCCCCATCTACGTCTACCTCTTATTGTGTAGTGAAATTATACCCGTGGCATGTTTTCTGCATTTCGCACTACAAAATTGCTTTGGCTGAAACCCAGGGACGTTTGATGTGCAGCGGAGGAGCTAATCAAGCAGCAAGTTAACGGCAACAAAGCAAAAATGACTTCAAGCAGCTGCCACTGCTGTGGGTGAGGGAAAAAAATCACAACAAGATGAGTCCACAGCTCAGGGACCAGTCTAGTGTAAGTTATTAGGAAGAACTGGGCAGATGGGGAAGAGAGTGGAGAGATGAGAAACAAGGGGAAGGCTAGATAGAGAATCAGAAAGCTGTAGTTCTATGTCTTCCTCCGTTTTTTGTACAGACATGTGGGTTTGAAAACCATTGTTCTACCAGTCAAAATGTGCCTGTCATTGTGAAGCATCACCCCTTACTATTACATTGCCCATGTTTCAAAATAACTCTAAGTTATCACAAAACAGTGTATCTCTGTGCAGCAGTAAGACACCACGCCCATGAGCTCAATCTGTTTAACTTAACCTAAAAGTAAACATCATACTTGGGCTCTAGTTACATATTTAGCTGCATAGCATGCTTGAAAATATATTTTAAAAAAGTTCAATATGGCCACAAATAAATAGGCTTAGTAAAAAAACAAACAAACATATTATTGAAATGTGTAGTTAACTACAGGTATCATTGTAAAACTACTGTTGGTCATTCATGCTGTCTTACTCATGTTTGTCTTAATGTTTGCTCATGCAACTTTTGGTTTCCTGTGTGTTTGACAGTTATGCAAAATAGGACAAACGATACTTACTTTTCCTAGTCTGTGCAAACACAGATGGGTGGATGAATGATTTCACCTGTCGACCTTGATGAAGACGTGTCATTGTTTTCACAGTTTTCACCTAACTGTTAGTTATTATTATATCATGCTAGGTACTTTGGTAGAAGTACCCAGTACTCCTCATTTTGCTGTTATGCTTTTACCTGCTTATTGCGCTTCAGCCCATCTGCTGGAGTATCCAGGTTGCGCACTGGTTTTATGGTCTATTATGTTGATCAGTATGCGGTTACACATACTGATCGCTAGGTGGCAGCAGCGGTCATGATTTCCAGGCCTTTTGCTCCAGTCGTTTCCCCTAAATTTTGAAGAGAGCCAAATAGCTACCCTTCATCACTTCTGTTCTGAGGTTTTGTTACTCTTCCGACAAATCTGCACAATACTGAGTGGAGTGAATCCGTGGCAATGAGTGTTTTAGTGAAACTTTGAGAAGCTCTCCTTCTCTGGTGCATGGAAAGCATATTAGAAGCAACAAGCTGTCTTTTGTTTTTTCTTGTTTCTCTCTTCTTTGTAACCATGCTTAAGTTTGTGGTTACATTTACAGAAATGATATGAAGTAAGAGCACTGAAAGTAGCCAAAGTGTAATCGTTAAACTAATATTAAAACTATAACCTGCAAATTACATGCTATAATGTACTGTGCACCATTACTCATATGCAAATTGTTTTTAGCAGTTTCTGAAAAGTTCCTTCATATTTCTGCACAGTGCCAACATCAAAGCATGTTCATGCATACTGTAAGGTGAGTCAACAGTCTGGCAGGTTGAACCCGTTACTGCGTTTCATTGGAAACAGACAAACCTGCACTGTACACACTTAGACATACAGGTCTAGTGTGCACAATCAACACTAATACTGACTGATCGAAATTAGAAGGAAGTTCCTGCTCCTGACTTGGAACAGACAGACTCTGAGCAGGATGTGAATAAGTTGCACAACCTTTAATCCCTTAAAGCAACAAATAGTTTTTTGAACAAAGCATAACATTGTTCCTGTGTCAAGACCCATCTTCACTTCTTTCACTCACTCATTTTTGTGTTAGTTGTCATCCTTTTCTGTGCAATATTCAGGAAAACATGCTTCAAATTACAGCAAATTGGGCAATGTACAAAATTCAGTTAAAGTACACCAACAAAAAGAAAACGAACAATAATTTTTACTTTTAAAAATTGGAGAGAGTGCCAGACTATCTTGTCAGGCAGATTATCTTATATGTGCAACCCACATTCATGCTGGTAAAGTTCAAAGCTACCGAAGTCAGATCATTTATTTAAGTTGATACAAAATTCTCTCAGAATGGCAGTTGTCTTACGGTTAGCTGTCAGATGAGACTGAATACACTAGAATAATATGCAGAATTTGTCCTATACTGATGTCTTGGCCATTCATAACAGTTACATAAAGTAAACAAAGCAATGTATAAGAAAGTCTTCAACTTTGTACCATTAAAATTTAGTGATCATGTGCATCATAATGATAAGAACGGCTATCTAAAGTCAGAGTGTACTAATGGACTCGGCAGCATAGCCTGCATCTACCCACAGAAGTTCTCATCTCACAAATGTAAATGCATTTTAAATTTAAATGAATAATGAATAAAAGTACCATTTAATTATTACTGGACTAAAAAAGACACACACAGGTTTGATCATAATACAAGCTGGTTACTACTAACAAAACAGAAAAGCTGGGCTGTGATTAATGAACTTGTTTTACTATAATTTATCTGTGTCACCGTGCACTGCTAGCTGATATAACATCAAGTAAAAAGGCTAGATAGGCTGAACGTAAAACACAGCACACTATGAAAATCTTGTGCATGATTTAACCTGCCCTTTGGCGTTCAGAGTGAACACCCAGTGAAAGCATAAAGAATGGTGCTGTTAATCTTTTAGCTGGACAGATTTAATGGAATGGTGTCAAGTGACAATAGCTGGAAAAACTATCGGAGTGAACCTAATGCGATCAGAATAGCCTGTGTCTGTCCTCTATCTTGGAATTTACAGTAGGGGCAAAAAGCCCAGGTGAGCCTTCTTTAACCCTGTAGTGTACACACTCATATACATTAGTACTACAACCGTTTCCTCCATCTCAGTGAAACAAAGAGACTGAAACCTCCTAAAATAAGTTATTTTAGTTTTCAAACCAACTCTTTAAATCATGTCCTCTGTGAATAACTGGTTTATGACATATTACTTAATGCATTAGTGGTGACTCGTGTGCAATTGCACAATAATCAACAACATAATTAACAACATAGTGAAATATTGCCTATATGCTTTCTTAGAAATCTACATTAAAGAGGAATCCTGTAGTGCTTTAAAACCCATTGTACTGTATATCTTTTGGAAGTGCTGAAAAGGGGATTTAAGGTATAGTGTTCCTGTTTTCACTTTGTACCGTTTAATTGTGTGTTACTGAAGTGAAAAAGTGTAGTGGTTTACTCTAACTGAACTTTATTTCCTGATATGCCTCTCCTTGTCTCAGGTCTCAGGATGGAAGTCAGGACTCGGTCTGCCAGGTGACCTTTTACTTGAGCAAAAGGCACCCGCAGTGTGCTTATGTGTGTGTGAGAGCGTGTGTTTTGTAACAGTACGCGTCCAGCACACAGGGAGTGCATTAATGCTCGTACTCCCCTCGCCATGTCTCTCTCTTTCTCGTTTTTGACCGTAACTAAACACCGCGCACCCCGCCGCCCCCCTCCTCCTCCTCACTCGCCAGACCCCCTACAGTTTTATCCTGTTTTATGGGACACACCTGATACACCAAAAATGCATAATGGCCGAGGAGAAGGTGAAATCAATGGGTTCATCAATAATGTTAACACTGCGATTGAGCTCAAAGTGCTGTAAACTAAAAGAGAAAAATAGCTAAACAAAACATAAAGATGCATTCTAAAACAAAGTATATCAAATGGTCTCACTCTATCAATGTTGATGGGTTTTTGTACTAGTATTTATTCAGTATTCAGCATTTATTCCAAAGTCCAAATATGCTTTTCAGTATTTTAGAAGTTATAGTTTCACAACACAAAATAATTTATTCAGCCAAACTAATTATAATCCCAAATATGTATTGCATTTTTTTTCTTTCGCAAATGCTCCTACATATTAATCATTACCAACATCAGAAATAGTTTGAATCTTTGCATTTTGATTTTGTTGCAACTAGCCATGTTTATTTTGGGTAAGGAATGAAGAAGGAGGACGTTTTTATACAAACCACCACCACACTGACAATGAACTTTAATCTCTGTGTCCGACCTGGGCAAGTATTCTAAAAAAAAATTTATGCCAGTAAGTATCTCAGATTCTATCAATATCAATGTTATAGTTAAAAGAAGGCCAAAACTTCCCTCATTCATAAAACATTGGAGATTTATTTTAAATATAATACCAGTTACGCAATTTAAAAATATTTTCATAAAATAACAAAGATTTCTTTGAGAATGATTTATGTTGACATCCATATCATTTTTAAATGCATACAAATAATATTCAGGCCATGCATTATATTTATACTTAAAAACACAAAATCGTTTGGTGAAACTTATCAAAGGTGAAGGATAATGTTTCTATTTTTCTTTTTTTTTCCAGCTTCTCCTCTTCCTGACAGTGACACATGTTTGCATTCATTTTTTAATGGTGGTTTTCAAATTATGAAAGAGGAATTTCATTCTGAAATATGTTCTTCCCATTCCACGTGACTCTTTTGTGTGCACTGATGAACAGTCTGATGTCAACTATAACAAGAAGAGAGGGAAGAGTATGTCCTCTTCGCTAACTATTAACTGAGTCTGACAGTTTAGATCCAGTAAAGTTACTTTCGGCTCTTGTCCTATTCAGAAAGAGCCACCTCAGCAGGTAGTGCAATATATTTTATTTGACAGATTTTTACTTAGGATGTCCTTCCTGATGTAACCACCGAGGGATTTGTGTCTCCTCAGGATCAATAAAGGGATCATTTACTTGTTAGATGTGAACCATATGGTGTACATTATGTATCCACTAAAAATATATATACTAAACTCAGTCAAAAAGACTAGACCCTGAAAAGAATTCAGACCTGTATGCAAAATGTAATAATAACTTTTAATGATTATGACTTCATTCAAAACATATGGATGCTTAAATAAAGATTTAACTTTTTTTTTCTTGTTTCTGTGCATATGAGAAGAAAGATGTAATTGTGTATGCAATTGATATTTTTTTCTGCTGTCTGATTTAGACTCCACATTACAGTGGCAGTGTATCAGTAATGTAAAACCCAGCTGTCTAACACACTTGTTAGGACAGCTACCAACCGTTGCAGTCAACAAGTGGGGTGAATTATTAACTGGTTACATTAATGCGATCCTTTGTTTCAATATATTAGTTCTGTATTTTGTCTTCCTCATGGCCACACAAAACCTTTCAAATTACCAACAAAATCAAAGAGTCATCATTTTGTCCGTAACGTTTTTTGAGGGTCATTTTAAAAGTGCTCATGACTCAGAGGACCTGAGTCTAAGCCTATCTGCTCTGCTGAAGTTTCCTTGAGCAACAACAGTGAATCCCTTCCAGCTCTGAGGCCGCTGCCATAAAAGTTTGACCTCTGACCTCCCTGAAGGGGGTCTAAGTCAAAAGACAATTTCCCCACTGGGGCCAATAACGTGTCACATTATAACCACCGTTTCTGTAGCTGACATTTCTATTAAGTGTGTTAACATCACTTAACAAAAGGTTCCGGATTAAATGTGTATTGAAAGAAACCTTTTATATTCAGATTTGGTGAAGTATGTGGATTAAATAGGTTTGATCAACTCATCCACAGAGAAGAGACAGAAATGCGGAACAAAAATCTAAATCTTAAAGCTTCTGTTTTTATAGTAACAAAATACATTTTCGCAGTATTTAATTATAACTCATACAATAATAATTCAGCGGTTTTATCTTCTCAATAGTTTGCTAATACACGAGCAGAACATCTTTATCGCGTGTTTATCTGAAGGATATTTCATTACAAAATCTCAGTCGATGATGAATTTTGAAAGAAATCGTCACTCAAAGTCCTAAATGACGACAGCGTTTCTTCTCAGATTGCTGAAAATGTAATGGAAATGTATCCTCCTAATCTGCGCTATAAAATAATAGATAAACATAAAAATCTACACGTGGAGATTATATATTTTTAATGAAACTCTTAGGTACTTTAAAGAGTGTGACAGCATCAATAACAATCAGTGCTTATAGATTAATAGGGTAACGCGTTGTTTTTTGCGCCGTTACTTGTTTTTGTGATATTATGAGTAAAGGACGGCTCGAATACAGAGCTGATAAATCAATTTTTAAAAAGAGAAAATAACTTTTTCAATTTTAGTTTAACAGCTGAGAAACTTTCAAATCAGACTGTTTCATTCGAAAATTGAAAAAACAAACAGTGCTGTTTTATGTCGCACAGTTAGTGAAAGTTGTGGAAAAGAGTCCAAAAATATATAAACATATAAACAATGATTATAATAAATAAATAATCACTACTAAGTATTTAATGTTTAATACAAAGTCTGATGTTTTTAACACCAAAGAGTCCGTATTTTGGCTTTTCTGTTTTTGCTTCTTGTTTTAATCGAGAAAACCAAACAGAATGAATAAAAATCACCACCCTACCATTCACTAAACCGGGCAAAACGCGTGTGTAAAATGCCTTTTGCGCTAATGACAGTGCAGAGATGCAATAATAACAGCTAAAACTGATCTCAGGTCAGAACAGCTCTGCTTAGTACATGCATTTTGCTGTGAAATTGCATGGATGTGATCTTTACGAGGCCAGGACTCAGCATTCTCTCCTGATTGTTTCAGGATTTTGGTCTTGGGGCAAAGTGGCATTCGCTTCTATTTTACGGCGTTGTTTACATGGTGAATTGACAGGCGATTAAATACCCTACAGATGAAGAAACCAGGACAAGATACATCTGTCGAACAGTTTTTCCTCCCTCATCTGTTGCTTTGGTGGGTCTTTACCCCCATAAGCCAGCCTAGCAGAATCACGTCAGTGCGCCTCGTTAGGCGTTTTCTTCAATGCTGGCAGATTTTTCATCTTCTGTTTAAAAAAAAACCAAAAAAAACATTCAAACAAACAAAAAAAAAAGTTTAATAGCCTCCACTTTCCGGGCACACATGGTGCACTCATAATACCAGTTCAAGTTCACATTTCAAGCCTTATGGGAAACAAGAGAGTGAAAGAACGAGGAGACGAAAATCACAGCTCTTTGTAGGGTTGTAGGGTTGGTTTGGTGAAAGGCCAAACATTCAGTGTTATGTCTCCTCAAAAGCCGCTGTTTTGGGCTTGTTGTGAATAGACCCATGTGTACTTAAATCCTTGTTAATTACAACCTGTGGGCTTTGTGTTGAATATGTAATTGACCTTCAGGCGCAGGAAGCTGTTCCCAGGAAGCTGTGACCGATATTTCACATCTACAGACAGTTCGCGCACTCTCTGAGAGCACTTCTCATATTTGCACTCCCATTAGAGCCACCTGGGTCTACAGGATAACTTATTAACGAATAAAAGAGTGTTTCGCCCTTGTTTCAAATATTTAAAAAAATGTTTGCAACCCATTAACATGTGAACCAAAACACCCACTTAACAATGAACTATATGCTGGCATCGTTTTTTGTTTTTAAAATGCGAGTAATATTGTAAAATAATATTATAGTATATCATGCATAATGTGTAACATTTATCAATATAAACATGCAATATGTAAGAAAATTATGAAACTATAAGCTACTGTTATATTCTGATATGAAGATACAGAAGACACCAGAAAATACACCGAGCACGCGCCGGCCTGTCGAAACCTGAAATAGGGGAGGTACTAAAGCCTTATGATGGAAATATGAAAGGCAGAAAATATGTTTTTTTTAGGTTTATTCTGCACGAACTGATCAGGCAGCAGAGGGGAGGAGGGGGCGGGAGGGAGGGAGGCTGGAGGTGTTGCGCGGCTGAAGCTGTTCAAACAAAGTGTCTTCTTTCAGCGGTCGTTTCCAGTTCTGTGTTTTTTCCTACTCCAAACACTACGGTACTTTTGTTCTCCCGGACTGAGCGCGGAAAGATAAGGTGTCATCACTCGAACGTCAGGGTTCCCAGTTGGAGAAGCACTGCTAAATTTCGCCCAGCTTTGCCTGCCATGGCCACATGCCACATGCTTCGTGTGATGTTTTTACAAAACATTGGACTGCGTGCGGAGCTTTTCTTAAAAAGAAACGAAAAATCGGCAATAATCACTTGGATGAACTTTGACCTCATGTCCTTAAAATTGAAAAACCTATCTATCTATCTATCTATCTATCTATCTATCTATCTATCTATCTATCTATCTATCTATCTATCTATCTATCTATCTATCTATCTATCTATCTA